>NW_027102680.1:0-7500 GCF_036373705.1 Amia ocellicauda
TACCTGCCTGCCTGCCCTCGAGGTCTGCCTGCCTGCCTGCCCTGGAGGTCAGCCTTCCAGCCCTGGCAGCAGCACGGCCTACCTGCCTGCCAGCCTGCCCTCCCCAGCCACACAGCCCTGCCTGCCTGCCTGCCAGCCCTGGAGGTCTCCCTGCCAGCCCTGGAGGTCTGCCTGCCTGCCTGCCTGCCTGCCTGCCTGCCCTGGAGGTCTGCCATCCTGCCTTCCAGCCCTGGAGGTCAGCCTGCCAGCCCTGGAGGTCAGCCTGTTAGCCCTGGAGGTCTGCCTGCCTGCCGCCCTGGAGGTCAGCCTGCCAGCCCTGGAGGTCTGCCTGCCTGCCTGCCTGCCCTGGAGGTCAGCCTGCCAGCCCTGGCAGCAGCACGGCCTACCTGCCTGCCTGCCCTGGAGGTCTGCCTGCCTGCCTGCCCTGGAGGTCAGCCTTCCAGCCCTGGCAGCAGCACGGCCTACCTGCCTGCCAGCCTGCCCTCCCCAGCCACACAGCCCTGCCTGCCTGCCTGCCAGCCCTGGAGGTCTCCCTGCCAGCCCTGGAGGTCTGCCTGCCTGCCTGCCTGCCTGCCTGCCTGCCCTGGAGGTCTGCCATCCTGCCTTCCAGCCCTGGAGGTCAGCCTGCCAGCCCTGGAGGTCAGCCTTCCAGCCCTGGCAGCAGCACGGCCTACCAGCCTGCCAGCCTGCCCTCCCCAGCCACACAGCCCTGCCTGCCTGCCTGCCTGCCCTGGAGGTCTGCCTGCCTGCCTGCTGCTGCTAGGCCGCTGCCCCGAGCCGCCGACCCCATCGACAGGAACACGAGAGAGTTTACAAGCGAGAGGAGGCCACATATTCGACACCTTTCGTGCTCGTTTTAGGGTCCTCTCCAGTCTGTTTGGACGTGTGTTATTCTGAATCTGCTGCTTTAACTCAAGGGATTCTGTCGTGATTGATGCCTTGTACTTCGCTGTATGTTTGCACTGGTGTTGTAAGTCGCCCTCTGTAAGATCATCATTTATTATCTGCCAAGAAATAAAGATCATCATAATGTTCCCCAACTTTCAGCTTCTGGGGAGTTTGTTCCAGAGTGTGACGACTCTCTCTCTATCACCATCTCTCTCTCCCTCTCCACCTCTCTCTCTCTCTCTCTCCCTCTCTCTATCTCTCCCTCTCTCTCACTGTGTGTGTGTGTGTGTGTGTGTGTGTGTGTGTGTACAGCAGTGTCCCTAGACGAGAGAGATATCCCTAGACGGGGAAATTACTTTCAAACTGCAGTACCGAAATGTGTCCGTTAGATGGCAGCATGCACCAAGGAATGAAGGAAAGTGCAAAACAAAATGAAAAGGCACATCGCCTGGGCGAAAAATAATCGTAACAAATCAACGGGGGCATTTCTCGGAAAACTAACACCGGGGCAGTGCTCAGGGGGGTCCCACCTCGTGGCCACCCGGTTTGGGGGGCCATCGGGGCCGGCTGAAGAATCGCCCATACTCTGCCATAGGCAGCCCACGGTCCATCCGATCAGAGCAATGCCGGGCGGCCGGCAACCTATGGATCATAACACATCAACGGAGGCATGATAAGAGCATCTTTTATTATCTGCCAAGAAATATAGACCATCACAATGTTCCCCAACTTTCAGCTTCTACCACATCGCTGGGGAGTTTATTCCACTGTGTGACTACTCTCTCTCTATCTCTCTCTCTCTCTCTCTCTCTCTCTGTGTGTGTGTGTGTGTGTGTGTGTGTGTGTGTGTGTGTGTGTGTGTACAGCAGTGTCTCCGGTTTTCCTTTTGGAATGCCTTGAAGCCGGGGGGGCTTTGCACTCATGAGAACATAGGGTGTCCTTGCCCTCCTTTCGCAGCCCAGGGCATTGAGAGATCCCTAGACGGGGAAATTACTTTCAAACTGCAGTACCGAAATGTGTCCGTTAGATGGTAGCATGCACCAAGGAATGAAGGAAAGTGCAAAACAAAATGAAAAGGCACATCGCCTGGGCGAAAAATAATCATAACAAATCAACGGGGGCATTTCTCGGAAAACTAACACCGGGGCAGTGCTCAGGGGGGTCCCACCTCGTGGCCACCCGGTTTGGGGGGCGATCGGGGCCGGTTCCGAAAATCGCTAAATCTCCCATAGCCAGCCCACGCTCCATCCGATAGAGCACTGCCGGGCGGCCGGCCGGCAACTACGGATCATAACAAATCAACGGGGGCATTTCTCGGAAAACTAACACCGGGGCAGTGCTCAGGGGGGTCCCACCTCGTGGCCACCCGGTTTGGGGGGCGATCGGGGCCGGTTCCGAAAATCGCTAAATCTCCCATAGCCAGCCCACGCTCCATCCGATAGAGCACTGCCGGGCGGCCGGCCGGCAACTACGGATCATAACAAATCAACGGGGGCATTTCTCCGAAAACTAACACCGGGGCAGTGCTCAGGGGGGTCCCACCTCGTGGCCACCCGGTTTGGGGGGCGATCGGGGCCGGTTCCGAAAATCGCTAAATCTCCCATAGCCAGCCCACGCTCCATCCGATAGAGCACTGCCGGGCGGCCGGCCGGCAACTACGGATCATAACAAATCAACGGGGGCATTTCTCCGAAAACTAACACCGGGGCAGTGCTCAGGGGGGTCCCACCTCGTGGCCACCCGGTTTGGGGGGCGATCGGGGCCGGTTCCGAAAATCGCTAAATCTCCCATAGCCAGCCCACGCTCCATCCGATAGAGCACTGCCGGGCGGCCGGCCGGCAACTACGGATCATAACAAATCAACGGGGGCATTTCTCGGAAAACTAACACCGGGGCAGTGCTCAGGGGGGTCCCACCTCGTGGCCACCCGGTTTGGGGGGCGATCGGGGCCGGTTCCGAAAATCGCTAAATCTCCCATAGCCAGCCCACGCTCCATCCGATAGAGCACTGCCGGGCGGCCGGCCGGCAACTACGGATCATAACAAATCAACGGGGGCATTTCTCGGAAAACTAACACCGGGGCAGTGCTCAGGGGGGTCCCACCTCGTGGCCACCCGGTTTGGGGGGCGATCGGGGCCGGTTCCGAAAATCGCTAAATCTCCCATAGCCAGCCCACGCTCCATCCGATAGAGCACTGCCGGGCGGCCGGCCGGCAACTACGGATCATAACAAATCAACGGGGGCATTTCTCCGAAAACTAACACCGGGGCAGTGCTCAGGGGGGTCCCACCTCGTGGCCACCCGGTTTGGGGGGCGATCGGGGCCGGTTCCGAAAATCGCTAAATCTCCCATAGCCAGCCCACGCTCCATCCGATAGAGCACTGCCGGGCGGCCGGCCGGCAACTACGGATCATAACAAATCAACGGGGGCATTTCTCCGAAAACTAACACCGGGGCAGTGCTCAGGGGGGTCCCACCTCGTGGCCACCCGGTTTGGGGGGCGATCGGGGCCGGTTCCGAAAATCGCTAAATCTCCCATAGCCAGCCCACGCTCCATCCGATAGAGCACTGCCGGGCGGCCGGCCGGCAACTACGGATCATAACAAATCAACGGGGGCATTTCTCGGAAAACTAACACCGGGGCAGTGCTCAGGGGGGTCCCACCTCGTGGCCACCCGGTTTGGGGGGCGATCGGGGCCGGTTCCGAAAATCGCTAAATCTCCCATAGCCAGCCCACGCTCCATCCGATAGAGCACTGCCGGGCGGCCGGCCGGCAACTACGGATCATAACAAATCAACGGGGGCATTTCTCGGAAAACTAACACCGGGGCAGTGCTCAGGGGGGTCCCACCTCGTGGCCACCCGGTTTGGGGGGCGATCGGGGCCGGTTCCGAAAATCGCTAAATCTCCCATAGCCAGCCCACGCTCCATCCGATAGAGCAATGCCGGGCGGCCGGCCGGCAACTACGGATCATAACAAATCAACGGGGGCATTTCTCCGAAAACTAACACCGGGGCAGTGCTCAGGGGGGTCCCACCTCGTGGCCACCCGGTTTGGGGGGCGATCGGGGCCGGTTCCGAAAATCGCTAAATCTCCCATAGCCAGCCCACGCTCCATCCGATAGAGCAATGCCGGGCGGCCGGCCGGCAACTACGGATCATAACAAATCAACGGGGGCATTTCTCCGAAAACTAACACCGGGGCAGTGCTCAGGGGGGTCCCACCTCGTGGCCACCCGGGTCTGGGACCGATGGGAGCACTTTAAAATTTTCGAGTCAGGGGACCAGACGGCCGAGTGAAAAACTTTGAAAAATATTCTATCTCCTCACTCCCATTGACTTTACATTAGGGCGACCAGGCGGCCGGCGGAAAAAAAATCATAACAAATCAACGGGGGCATTTCTCCGAAAACTAACACCGGGGCAGTGCTCAGGGGGGTCCCACCTCGTGGCCACCCGGGTCTGGGACCGATGGGAGCACTTTAAAATTTTCGAGTCAGGGGACCAGACGGCCGAGTGAAAAACTTTGAAAAATATTCTATCTCCTCACTCCCATTGACTTTACATTAGGGCGACCAGGCGGCCGGCGGAAAAAAAATCATAACAAATCAACGGGGGCATTTCTCCGAAAACTAACACCGGGGCTGTGCTCAGGGGGCTCCCAGCTATCAGCCACCCTATCCCGGGACCGATGGGAGCACTTTAAAATTTTCGAGTCAGGGGACCAGACGGCCGAGTGAAAAACTTTGAAAAATATTCTATCTCCTCACTCCCATTGACTTTACATTAGGGCGACCAGGCGGCCGGCGGAAAAAAAATCATAACAAATCAACGGGGGCATTTCTCCGAAAACTAACACCGGGGCTGTGCTCAGGGGGCTCCCAGCTATCAGCCACCCTATCCCGGGACCGATGGGAGCACTTTAAAATTTTCGAGTCAGGGGACCAGACGGCCGAGTGAAAAACTTTGAAAAATATTCTATCTCCTCACTCCCATTGACTTTACATTAGGGCGACCAGGCGGCCGGCGGAAAAAAAATCATAACAAATCAACGGGGGCATTTCTCCGAAAACTAACACCGGGGCTGTGCTCAGGGGGCTCCCAGCTATCAGCCCCCCGGGTCTGGGGGCATTGTTTTTCTTTTTAATCATTTTGAGCATTTCCCCCAGTTTAGAGATGTGTGCCCCTAGACAACCCATTGAGAATAACTATGAAATGTTCTGAAGTTTTGATTTTCAAATGTCGGTGAAAATTGAAAAACGTCATATATTCTTCAAAGGAAGCATGGGGCGATGGTAGGGAGAGTCCCCGCAGCGTGCCTCGGCGGCGATGGGAGCGTTTTCGATGTCCCCGTCCCCCCCCCATAGGGATAGAAGGGGAGTTAGGTGACCAGGCGTCCCGGGTCCCAAAAATCGAAAAATTAATATAGAATGCTTTTTAATCCAGAAATAAAGTAGGGGGCAGTCCTGGTGAGAGTCCCAGCCACAGCCCCAGTGTGTTTTGGAGCCGTTTGGGGCCGGGTGAAAAACTTTGAAAAATGTTCTATCTCCTCACTCCCATTGACTTTACATTAGGGCGACCAGGCGGCCGGCGGAAAAAAAATCATAACAAATCAACGGGGGCATTTCTCCGAAAACTAACACCGGGGCTGTGCTCAGGGGGCTCCCAGCTATCAGCCACCCTATCCCGGGACCGATGGGAGCACTTTAAAATTTTCGAGTCAGGGGACCAGGCGGCCGAGTGAAAAACTTTGAAAAATTTTCTATCTCCTCACTCCCATTGACTTTGCATTAGGGCGACCAGGCGGCCGGCGGAAAAAAAATCATAACAAATCAACGGGGGCATTTCTCCGAAAACTAACACCGGGGCAGTGCTCAGGGGGCTCCCAGCTATCAGCCACCCTATCCCGGGACCGATGGGAGCACTTTAAAATTTTCGAGTTAGGGGACCAGGCGGCCGAGTGAAAAACTTAGAAAAATTTTCTATCTCCCCTAGGTGACCAGGCAGCCGGAGCTGATTTTTCTGACCCCTAAAACAATTATTAAAAGGTATTTTTTCGCCAAACTAAGACTTTTAAAATTCAAATAGGATGATTATCTACTGCCCCAGTGGGTTTTTGAACCATTTTAAGCCTTTTTGACAGTTTTCATTTTTCCCCCATTGACTTCAATGGGAGTTAGGTGACCAGTCCTCCGACTTTTGAACCTCTCCTGGGGGGGCTGTGAGCCCCCGATTTCTTTGCAAAGCACGTCATTCGATTCGTCTCAGTCCCCTCTATATACCCCGTGTGTTTGTTTTCTCGAAAAACCCCCGGAACACGGTTTTTTAGGGGGGGGGTGGGGGGGGGGTACTTCGGAGCCATTTGGGGGGGGGTAAACGACATTTCCCGAAATTAATTTTAACACAGCCTTCCTCAGAATCGCTTTTCCAACAAAATCCTTTTTATTTCGAGTCTCTACGATGTTCCTAAGTGGTCGAAACCACTTTTGGACAGTTTTTACACCAAACGGCTCGGGCGCACAGCGGGCCGTGTGCCGATGGGCGGTTCTCGCGGGTCTGAGGCGGGGCTAGGCTGCTCGCGGCGGGCATGGGAGTGCCGTGTGCAGCCGCCACAGTGTTCCAGGCTGTCAGCATTTCTCTACGGTGCCGGGGGAAATACAGGAACTGGGTTTTTGAAGACACTTAGTGCAATGAGAGAGGTCAAAACTGAGCTAAGGGCACTTGCTGGAGGAAAGTGGCTGGGCCCCGCTAGCTCTTTTACGGACACTTTCTGGACTTGGCCCGGGATTTTCAGACGGTTCTTTGCGACTGTCTGATCATCCAGCGAAATGCAAGGGGGGGAACGGTCCCGGCCGCACCCCGCGTTTCAGGCCTCGTCGGCGGCCCGCTCCGGCGGCTGCGCCCGCTAAGTCTTCGCGGCCCGCCGTGGAGAGTGTGTATGCTGCCCGCCCCAGACGTTCACCCCAAGGGCTTGCGGGCCTTTAAGGGTCTGTCTTTCGGGGTTTCACGGGCTCTGACCTCACCTCCCTGTGGTTCCCGACCGGGGTGTATGTATGCTGCCCGCCCCAGACGTTCACCCCAAGGGCTTGCGGGCCTTTAAGGGTCTGTCTTTCGGGGTTTCACGGGCTCTGACATCTCCCCGGTGGTTCCCACGGAACGGACATATGTATGCTGCCCGCCCCCGGCAGGAACCCCAAGGGCTTGCGGGCCTTTAAGGGTGAGTGCGGGGGGCGTACGGGCTCTGACATATCTCCGGTGGCTCCCACGGAACGGACATATGTATGCTGCCCGCCCCCGGCAGGAACCCCAAGGGCTTGCGGGCCTTTAAGGGTGAGTGCGGGGGGCGTACGGGCTCTGACATATCTCCGGTGGCTCCCACGGAACGGACATATGTATGCTGCCCGCCCCCGGCAGGAACCCCAAGGGCTGTCCCGGCCTTTAAGGGTGAGTGCGGGGGGCGTACGGGCTCTGACATATCTCCGGTGGCTCCCACGGAACGGACATATGTATGCTGCCCGCCCCCGGCAGGAACCCCAAGGGCTGTCCCGGCCTTTAAGGGTGAGTGCGGGGGGCGTACGGGCTCTGACATATCTCCGGTGGCTCCCACGGAAC
>NW_027102680.1:17500-30000 GCF_036373705.1 Amia ocellicauda
GGGGAGGTGTAGCCCTGCAGGCTGAGCGCCGGGAGCCGTCGGTCAGTGAGTGCTGAAGGAAAGCTCCAGCGCGGAGCCCGCACCCACCGGGGAGGTGTAGCCCTGCAGGCTGAGCGCCGGGAGCCGTCGGTCAGTGAGTGCTGAAGGAAAGCTCCAGCGCGGAGCCCGCACCCACCGGGGAGGTGTAGCCCTGCAGGCTGAGCGCCGGGAGCCGTCGGTCAGTGAGTGCTGAAGGAAAGCTCCAGCGCGGAGCCCGCACCCACCGGGGAGGTGTAGCCCTGCAGGCTGAGCGCCGGGAGCCGTCGGTCAGTGAGTGCTGAAGGAAAGCTCCAGCGCGGAGCCCGCACCCACCGGGGAGGTGTAGCCCTGCAGGCTGAGCGCCGGGAGCCGTCGGTCAGTGAGTGCTGAAGGAAAGCTCCAGCGCGGAGCCCGCACCCACCGGGGAGGTGTAGCCCTGCAGGCTGAGCGCCGGGAGCCGTCGGTCAGTGAGTGCTGAAGGAAAGCTCCAGCGCGGAGCCCGCACCCACCGGTGAGGTGTAGCCCTGCAGGCCGAGCGCTGGGAGCCGTCGGTCGTTCGGTCGGTCAGTCAGTGAGTGTGTGTGCTGAAGGAAAGCTCCAGCCCGGAGCCCGCACCCACCGGGGAGGAGTAGGCCTGCTGACTGAGCGCTGGGAGCCGTCGGTCGTTCGGTCGGTCAGAGAGTGAGTGTGTGTGCTGAAGGAGAGCTCCAGCCCGGAGCCCGCACCCACCGGGGAGGTGTAGCCCTGCAGGCTGAGCGCTGGGAGCCGTCGGTCGTTCGGTCGGTCAGAGAGTGAGTGTGTGTGCTGAAGGAGAGCTCCAGCCCGGAGCCCGCACCCACCGGGGAGGTGTAGCCCTGCAGGCTGAGCGCTGGGAGCCGTCGGTCGTTCGGTCGGTCAGTCAGTGAGTGTGTGTGCTGAAGGAAAGCTCCAGCCCGGAGCCCGCACCCACCGGGGAGGTGTAGCCCTGCAGGCTGAGCGCTGGGAGCCGTCGGTCGTTCGGTCGGTCAGTCAGTGAGTGTGTGTGCTCCAGCCCGGAGCCCGCACCCACCGGGGAGGTGTAGCCCTGCAGGCTGAGCGCTGGGAGCCGTCGGTCGGTCGGTCGGTCAGAGAGTGAGTGTGTGTGCTGAAGGGAAGCTCCAGCCCGGAGCCCGCACCCACCGGGGAGGTGTAGCCCTGCAGGCTGAGCGCTGGGAGCCGTCGGTCGTTCGGTCGGTCAGTCAGTGAGTGTGTGTGCTGAAGGAGAGCTCCAGCCCGGAGCCCGCACCCACCGGGGTGTGTAGCCCTGCAGGCTGAGCGCTGGGAGCCGTCGGTCGGTCAGTCAGTGAGTGTGTGTGCTGAAGGAAAGCTCCAGCCCGGCGTCCGTCCCCACCGGGGAGGAGTAGGCCTGCTGACTGAGCGCTGGGAGCCGTCGGTCGTTCGGTCGGTCAGAGAGTGAGTGTGTGTGCTGAAGGAGAGCTCCAGCCCGGAGCCCGCACCCACCGGGGTGTGTAGCCCTGCAGGCTGAGCGCTGGGAGCCGTCGGTCGGTCGGTCGGTCAGAGAGTGAGTGAGTGAGTGTGTGTGCTGAAGGGAAGCTCCAGCCCGGCGTCCGTCCCCACCGGGGAGTTGTGCCCGGGCCCGGGCCTCCTGCCGACGGACCGTGTGGCGCATTGTCCCGACTGCGGACTTTCTCCAGCAAAAAGGCGGAGGTGCAGTACCGCCATTTCGCCACACGAGGGACGGAATGGCACCCAACTGCCCCCTGGTGTCGAAAAAGCGCAAGGGCACCCGGGCCGGTCCGCCCCAGGCAGCGGCCGAGATGCAGCACCGGGGGCCCGGCCTGCCTGCCCTGGAGGTCAGCCTGCCAGCCCTGGAGGTCTGCCTTCCAGCCCTGGAGGTCAGCTATCCAGCCCTGGAGGTCTGCCTGCCTGCCTGCCTGCCCTGGAGGTCAGCCTGCCAGCCCTGGAGGTCTGCCTGTTAGCCCTGGAGGTCTGCTATCCAGCCCTGGAGGTCTGCTATCCAGCCCTGGTAGCAGCACTGCCAGCCCTGGAGGTCTGCCTGTTAGCCCTGGAGGTCTGCTATCCAGCCCTGGTAGCAGCACTGCCTGCCCTGGAGGTCTGCCTGCCTGCCTTCCAGCCCTGGAGGTCTGCTATCCAGCCCTGGTAGCAGCACTGCCTGCCCTGGAGGTCTGCCTGCCTGCCCTGGAGGTCTGCCTTCCAGCCCTGGAGGACAGCCTGCCTGCCCTGGTAGCAGCACTGCCTGCCTTCCAGCCCTGGAGGTCTGCCTGTTAGCCCTGGAGGTCTGCTATCCAGCCCTGGTAGCAGCACTGCCTGCCCTGGAGGTCTGCCTGTTAGCCCTGGAGGTCTGCTATCCAGCCCTGGTAGCAGCACTGCCTGCCCTGGAGGTCTGCCTGCCTGCCTTCCAGCCCTGGAGGTCTGCTATCCAGCCCTGGTAGCAGCACTGCCTGCCCTGGAGGTCTGCCTGCCTGCCCTGGAGGTCTGCCTTCCAGCCCTGGAGGTCTGCTATCCAGCCCTGGTAGCAGCACTGCCTGCCCTGGAGGTCTGCCTGCCTGCCTTCCAGCCCTGGAGGTCTGCTATCCAGCCCTGGTAGCAGCACTGCCTGCCCTGGAGGTCTGCCTGCCTGCCCTGGAGGTCTGCCTTCCAGCCCTGGAGGACAGCCTGCCTGCCCTGGTAGCAGCACTGCCTGCCTTCCAGCCCTGGAGGTCTGCCTGTTAGCCCTGGAGGTCTGCTATCCAGCCCTGGTAGCAGCACTGCCTGCCCTGGAGGTCTGCCTGCCTGCCCTGGAGGTCTGCCTGTTAGCCCTGGAGGTCAGCCTGTTAGCCCTGGAGGTCTGCTATCCAGCCCTGGAGGTCAGCTATCCAGCCCTGGAGGTCTGCCTGCCTGCCTGCCTGCCCTGGAGGTCAGCCTGCCAGCCCTGGAGGTCTGCCTGTTAGCCCTGGAGGTCTGCTATCCAGCCCTGGAGGTCTGCTATCCAGCCCTGGTAGCAGCACTGCCTGCCCTGGAGGTCTGCCTGCCTGCCCTGGAGGTCTGCCTTCCAGCCCTGGAGGACAGCCTGCCTGCCCTGGTAGCAGCACTGCCTGCCTTCCAGCCCTGGAGGTCTGCCTGTTAGCCCTGGAGGTCTGCTATCCAGCCCTGGTAGCAGCACTGCCTGCCCTGGAGGTCTGCCTGCCTGCCCTGGAGGTCTGCCTGTTAGCCCTGGAGGTCAGCCTGTTAGCCCTGGAGGTCTGCTATCCAGCCCTGGAGGTCAGCTATCCAGCCCTGGAGGTCTGCCTGCCTGCCCTGGAGGTCTGCCTGTTAGCCCTGGAGGTCTGCTATCCAGCCCTGGAGGTCTGCTATCCAGCCCTGGTAGCAGCACTGCCAGCCCTGGAGGTCTGCCTGTTAGCCCTGGAGGTCTGCTATCCAGCCCTGGTAGCAGCACTGCCTGCCCTGGAGGTCTGCCTGCCTGCCCTGGAGGTCTGCCTGTTAGCCCTGGAGGTCTGCCTGTTAGCCCTGGAGGACAGCCTGCCTGCCCTGGTGGCAGCACTGCCTGCCCTGGAGGTCTGCTATCCAGCCCTGGAGGACAGCCTGCCTGCCCTGGTAGCAGCACTGCCTGCCCTGGAGGTCAGCCTGTTAGCCCTGGAGGTCTGCCTGCCTGCCCTGGAGGTCAGCCTGTTAGCCCTGGAGGTCTGCCTGCCTGCCATCCAGCCCTGGCAGCAGCACTGCCTGCCCTGGTAGCAGCACTGCCTGCCCTGGAGGTCTGCTATCCAGCCCTGGTAGCAGCACTGCCTGCCCTGGAGGTCTGCCTGCCTGCCTGCCAGCCCTGGAGGTCTGCCTGTTAGCCCTGGAGGTCTGCTATCCAGCCCTGGAGGTCTGCTATCCAGCCCTGGTAGCAGCACTGCCTGCCCTGGAGGTCAGCCTGTTAGCCCTGGAGGTCTGCCTGCCTGCCCTGGTAGCAGCACGGCCTACCTGCCTGCCTGCCCTCGAGGTCTGCCTGCCTGCCTGCCCTGGAGGTCAGCCTTCCAGCCCTGGCAGCAGCACGGCCTACCTGCCTGCCAGCCTGCCCTCCCCAGCCACACAGCCCTGCCTGCCTGCCTGCCAGCCCTGGAGGTCTCCCTGCCAGCCCTGGAGGTCTGCCTGCCTGCCTGCCTGCCTGCCTGCCTGCCCTGGAGGTCTGCCATCCTGCCTTCCAGCCCTGGAGGTCAGCCTGCCAGCCCTGGAGGTCAGCCTGTTAGCCCTGGAGGTCTGCTATCCAGCCCTGGAGGTCTGCCTGCCTGCCATCCAGCCCTGGCAGCAGCACTGCCTGCCCTGGTAGCAGCACTGCCTGCCCTGGAGGTCTGCTATCCAGCCCTGGAGGACAGCCTGCCTGCCCTGGTAGCAGCACTGCCTGCCCTGGAGGTCTGCTATCCAGCCCTGGAGGACAGCCTGCCTGCCCTGGTGGCAGCACTGCCTGCCCTGGAGGTCTGCTATCCAGCCCTGGAGGACAGCCTGCCTGCCCTGGTAGCAGCACTGCCTGCCCTGGAGGTCAGCCTGTTAGCCCTGGAGGTCTGCCTGCCTGCCCTGGAGGTCAGCCTGTTAGCCCTGGAGGTCTGCCTGCCTGCCATCCAGCCCTGGCAGCAGCACTGCCTGCCCTGGTAGCAGCACTGCCTGCCCTGGAGGTCTGCTATCCAGCCCTGGTAGCAGCACTGCCTGCCCTGGAGGTCTGCCTGCCTGCCTGCCAGCCCTGGAGGTCTGCCTGTTAGCCCTGGAGGTCTGCTATCCAGCCCTGGAGGTCTGCTATCCAGCCCTGGTAGCAGCACTGCCTGCCCTGGAGGTCAGCCTGTTAGCCCTGGAGGTCTGCCTGCCTGCCCTGGTAGCAGCACGGCCTACCTGCCTGCCTGCCCTCGAGGTCTGCCTGCCTGCCTGCCCTGGAGGTCAGCCTTCCAGCCCTGGCAGCAGCACGGCCTACCTGCCTGCCAGCCTGCCCTCCCCAGCCACACAGCCCTGCCTGCCTGCCTGCCAGCCCTGGAGGTCTCCCTGCCAGCCCTGGAGGTCTGCCTGCCTGCCTGCCTGCCTGCCTGCCTGCCCTGGAGGTCTGCCATCCTGCCTTCCAGCCCTGGAGGTCAGCCTGCCAGCCCTGGAGGTCAGCCTGTTAGCCCTGGAGGTCTGCCTGCCTGCCTGCCTGCCTGCCCTGGAGGTCAGCCTGCCAGCCCTGGAGGTCTGCCTGCCTGCCTGCCTGCCCTGGAGGTCAGCCTGCCAGCCCTGGCAGCAGCACGGCCTACCTGCCTGCCTGCCCTGGAGGTCTGCCTGCCTGCCTGCCCTGGAGGTCAGCCTTCCAGCCCTGGCAGCAGCACGGCCTACCTGCCTGCCAGCCTGCCCTCCCCAGCCACACAGCCCTGCCTGCCTGCCTGCCAGCCCTGGAGGTCTCCCTGCCAGCCCTGGAGGTCTGCCTGCCTGCCTGCCTGCCTGCCTGCCTGCCCTGGAGGTCTGCCATCCTGCCTTCCAGCCCTGGAGGTCAGCCTGCCAGCCCTGGAGGTCAGCCTGTTAGCCCTGGAGGTCTGCCTGCCTGCCTGCCTGCCTGCCCTGGAGGTCAGCCTGCCAGCCCTGGAGGTCTGCCTGCCTGCCTGCCTGCCCTGGAGGTCAGCCTGCCAGCCCTGGCAGCAGCACGGCCTACCTGCCTGCCTGCCCTGGAGGTCTGCCTGCCTGCCTGCCCTGGAGGTCAGCCTTCCAGCCCTGGCAGCAGCACGGCCTACCTGCCTGCCAGCCTGCCCTCCCCAGCCACACAGCCCTGCCTGCCTGCCTGCCAGCCCTGGAGGTCTCCCTGCCAGCCCTGGAGGTCTGCCTGCCTGCCTGCCTGCCTGCCTGCCTGCCCTGGAGGTCTGCCATCCTGCCTTCCAGCCCTGGAGGTCAGCCTGCCAGCCCTGGAGGTCAGCCTGTTAGCCCTGGAGGTCTGCCTGCCTGCCTGCCTGCCTGCCCTGGAGGTCAGCCTGCCTGCCTGCCCCGGAGGTCAGCCCCAGGCAGCCGGGTGGCCTGCCTGCTGCTGCTAGGCCGCTGCCCCGAGCCGCCGACCCCATCGACAGGAACACGAGAGAGTTTACAAGCGAGAGGAGGCCACATATTCGACACCTTTCGTGCTCGTTTTAGTCTCCAGTCTGTTTTGACGTGTGTTATTCTGAATCTGCTGCTTTAACTCAAGGGATTCTGTCGCGATTGATGCCTTGTCCTTCGCTGTATGTTTGCACTGGTGTTGTAAGTCGCCCTCTGTAAGATCATCATTTATTATCTGCCAAGAAATAAAGATCATCATAATGTTCCCCAACTTTCAGCTTCTGGGGAGTTTGTTCCAGAGTGTGACGACTCTCTCTCTATCACCATCTCTCTCTCTATCTCCATCTCTCTATCACCATCTCTCTCTCTATCACCATCTCTCTCTCTATCTCTATCTCTCTATCACCATCTCTCTCTCCATCTCCATCTCTCTCTCTATCTCCATCTCTCTCTATCTCCATCTCTATCTCCATCTCTCTATCTCCACCTCTCTCTCCCTCTCCACCTCTCTCTCTCTCTATCTCTCCCTCTCTCTCACTGTGTGTGTGTGTGTGTGTGTGTGTGTGTGTGTGTGTGTGTGTGTGTGTGTGTGTGTGTGTGTACAGCAGTGTCCCTAGACGAGAGAGAGATCCCTAGACGGGGAAATTACTTTCAAACTGCAGTACCGAAATGTGTCCGTTAGATGGTAGCATGCACCAAGGAATGAAGGAAAGTGCAAAACAAAATGAAAAGGCACATCGCCTGGGCGAAAAATAATCGTAACAAATCAACGGGGGCATTTCTCCGAAAACTAACACCGGGGCAGTGCTCAGGGGGGTCCCACCTCGTGGCCACCCGGTTTGGGGGGCGATCGGGGCCGGTTCCGAAAATCGCTAAATCTCCCATAGCCAGCCCACGCTCCATCCGATAGAGCAATGCCGGGCGGCCGGCCGGCAACTACGGATCATAACAAATCAACGGGGGCATTTCTCCGAAAACTAACACCGGGGCAGTGCTCAGGGGGGTCCCACCTCGTGGCCACCCGGTTTGGGGGGCGATCGGGGCCGGTTCCGAAAATCGCTAAATCTCCCATAGCCAGCCCACGCTCCATCCGATAGAGCACTGCCGGGCGGCCGGCCGGCAACTACGGATCATAACAAATCAACGGGGGCATTTCTCCGAAAACTAACACCGGGGCAGTGCTCAGGGGGGTCCCACCTCGTGGCCACCCGGTTTGGGGGGCGATCGGGGCCGGTTCCGAAAATCGCTAAATCTCCCATAGCCAGCCCACGCTCCATCCGATAGAGCACTGCCGGGCGGCCGGCCGGCAACTACGGATCATAACAAATCAACGGGGGCATTTCTCGGAAAACTAACACCGGGGCAGTGCTCAGGGGGGTCCCACCTCGTGGCCACCCGGTTTGGGGGGCGATCGGGGCCGGTTCCGAAAATCGCTAAATCTCCCATAGCCAGCCCACGCTCCATCCGATAGAGCACTGCCGGGCGGCCGGCCGGCAACTACGGATCATAACAAATCAACGGGGGCATTTCTCGGAAAACTAACACCGGGGCAGTGCTCAGGGGGGTCCCACCTCGTGGCCACCCGGTTTGGGGGGCGATCGGGGCCGGTTCCGAAAATCGCTAAATCTCCCATAGCCAGCCCACGCTCCATCCGATAGAGCACTGCCGGGCGGCCGGCCGGCAACTACGGATCATAACAAATCAACGGGGGCATTTCTCGGAAAACTAACACCGGGGCAGTGCTCAGGGGGGTCCCACCTCGTGGCCACCCGGTTTGGGGGGCGATCGGGGCCGGTTCCGAAAATCGCTAAATCTCCCATAGCCAGCCCACGCTCCATCCGATAGAGCACTGCCGGGCGGCCGGCCGGCAACTACGGATCATAACAAATCAACGGGGGCATTTCTCGGAAAACTAACACCGGGGCAGTGCTCAGGGGGGTCCCACCTCGTGGCCACCCGGTTTGGGGGGCGATCGGGGCCGGTTCCGAAAATCGCTAAATCTCCCATAGCCAGCCCACGCTCCATCCGATAGAGCACTGCCGGGCGGCCGGCCGGCAACTACGGATCATAACAAATCAACGGGGGCATTTCTCGGAAAACTAACACCGGGGCAGTGCTCAGGGGGGTCCCACCTCGTGGCCACCCGGTTTGGGGGGCGATCGGGGCCGGTTCCGAAAATCGCTAAATCTCCCATAGCCAGCCCACGCTCCATCCGATAGAGCACTGCCGGGCGGCCGGCCGGCAACTACGGATCATAACAAATCAACGGGGGCATTTCTCGGAAAACTAACACCGGGGCAGTGCTCAGGGGGGTCCCACCTCGTGGCCACCCGGTTTGGGGGGCGATCGGGGCCGGTTCCGAAAATCGCTAAATCTCCCATAGCCAGCCCACGCTCCATCCGATAGAGCAATGCCGGGCGGCCGGCCGGCAACTACGGATCATAACAAATCAACGGGGGCATTTCTCCGAAAACTAACACCGGGGCAGTGCTCAGGGGGGTCCCACCTCGTGGCCACCCGGTTTGGGGGGCGATCGGGGCCGGTTCCGAAAATCGCTAAATCTCCCATAGCCAGCCCACGCTCCATCCGATAGAGCAATGCCGGGCGGCCGGCCGGCAACTACGGATCATAACAAATCAACGGGGGCATTTCTCCGAAAACTAACACCGGGGCAGTGCTCAGGGGGGTCCCACCTCGTGGCCACCCGGGTCTGGGACCGATGGGAGCACTTTAAAATTTTCGAGTCAGGGGACCAGACGGCCGAGTGAAAAACTTTGAAAAATATTCTATCTCCTCACTCCCATTGACTTTACATTAGGGCGACCAGGCGGCCGGCGGAAAAAAAATCATAACAAATCAACGGGGGCATTTCTCCGAAAACTAACACCGGGGCAGTGCTCAGGGGGGTCCCACCTCGTGGCCACCCGGGTCTGGGACCGATGGGAGCACTTTAAAATTTTCGAGTCAGGGGACCAGACGGCCGAGTGAAAAACTTTGAAAAATATTCTATCTCCTCACTCCCATTGACTTTACATTAGGGCGACCAGGCGGCCGGCGGAAAAAAAATCATAACAAATCAACGGGGGCATTTCTCCGAAAACTAACACCGGGGCTGTGCTCAGGGGGCTCCCAGCTATCAGCCACCCTATCCCGGGACCGATGGGAGCACTTTAAAATTTTCGAGTCAGGGGACCAGACGGCCGAGTGAAAAACTTTGAAAAATATTCTATCTCCTCACTCCCATTGACTTTACATTAGGGCGACCAGGCGGCCGGCGGAAAAAAAATCATAACAAATCAACGGGGGCATTTCTCCGAAAACTAACACCGGGGCAGTGCTCAGGGGGGTCCCACCTCGTGGCCACCCGGGTCTGGGACCGATGGGAGCACTTTAAAATTTTCGAGTCAGGGGACCAGACGGCCGAGTGAAAAACTTTGAAAAATATTCTATCTCCTCACTCCCATTGACTTTACATTAGGGCGACCAGGCGGCCGGCGGAAAAAAAATCATAACAAATCAACGGGGGCATTTCTCCGAAAACTAACACCGGGGCTGTGCTCAGGGGGCTCCCAGCTATCAGCCACCCTATCCCGGGACCGATGGGAGCACTTTAAAATTTTCGAGTCAGGGGACCAGACGGCCGAGTGAAAAACTTTGAAAAATATTCTATCTCCTCACTCCCATTGACTTTACATTAGGGCGACCAGGCGGCCGGCGGAAAAAAAATCATAACAAATCAACGGGGGCATTTCTCCGAAAACTAACACCGGGGCTGTGCTCAGGGGGCTCCCAGCTATCAGCCACCCTATCCCGGGACCGATGGGAGCACTTTAAAATTTTCGAGTCAGGGGACCAGACGGCCGAGTGAAAAACTTTGAAAAATATTCTATCTCCTCACTCCCATTGACTTTACATTAGGGCGACCAGGCGGCCGGCGGAAAAAAAATCATAACAAATCAACGGGGGCATTTCTCCGAAAACTAACACCGGGGCTGTGCTCAGGGGGCTCCCAGCTATCAGCCCCCCGGGTCTGGGGGCATTGTTTTTCTTTTTAATCATTTTGAGCATTTCCCCCAGTTTAGAGATGTGTGCCCCTAGACAACCCATTGAGAATAACTATGAAATGTTCTGAAGTTTTGATTTTCAAATGTCGGTGAAAATTGAAAAACGTCATATATTCTTCAAAGGAAGCATGGGGCGATGGTAGGGAGAGTCCCCGCAGCGTGCCTCGGCGGCGATGGGAGCGTTTTCGATGTCCCCGTCCCCCCCCCATAGGGATAGAAGGGGAGTTAGGTGACCAGGCGTCCCGGGTCCCAAAAATCGAAAAATTAATATAGAATGCTTTTTAATCCAGAAATAAAGTAGGGGGCAGTCCTGGTGAGAGTCCCAGCCACAGCCCCAGTGTGTTTTGGAGCCGTTTGGGGCCGGGTGAAAAACTTTGAAAAATGTTCTATCTCCTCACTCCCATTGACTTTACATTAGGGCGACCAGGCGGCCGGCGGAAAAAAAATCATAACAAATCAACGGGGGCATTTCTCCGAAAACTAACACCGGGGCTGTGCTCAGGGGGCTCCCAGCTATCAGCCACCCTATCCCGGGACCGATGGGAGCACTTTAAAATTTTCGAGTCAGGGGACCAGGCGGCCGAGTGAAAAACTTTGAAAAATTTTCTATCTCCTCACTCCCATTGACTTTGCATTAGGGCGACCAGGCGGCCGGCGGAAAAAAAATCATAACAAATCAACGGGGGCATTTCTCCGAAAACTAACACCGGGGCAGTGCTCAGGGGGCTCCCAGCTATCAGCCACCCTATCCCGGGACCGATGGGAGCACTTTAAAATTTTCGAGTTAGGGGACCAGGCGGCCGAGTGAAAAACTTAGAAAAATTTTCTATCTCCCCTAGGTGACCAGGCAGCCGGAGCTGATTTTTCTGACCCCTAAAACAATTATTAAAAGGTATTTTTTCGCCAAACTAAGACTTTTAAAATTCAAATAGGATGATTATCTACTGCCCCAGTGGGTTTTTGAACCATTTTAAGCCTTTTTGACAGTTTTCATTTTTCCCCCATTGACTTCAATGGGAGTTAGGTGACCAGTCCTCCGACTTTTGAACCTCTCCTGGGGGGGCTGTGAGCCCCCGATTTCTTTGCAAAGCACGTCATTCGATTCGTCTCAGTCCCCTCTATATACCCCGTGTGTTTGTTTTCTCGAAAAACCCCCGGAACACGGTTTTTTAGGGGGGGGGTGGGGGGGGGGTACTTCGGAGCCATTTGGGGGGGGGTAAACGACATTTCCCGAAATTAATTTTAACACAGCCTTCCTCAGAATCGCTTTTCCAACAAAATCCTTTTTATTTCGAGTCTCTACGATGTTCCTAAGTGGTCGAAACCACTTTTGGACAGTTTTTACACCAAACGGCTCGGGCGCACAGCGGGCCGTGTGCCGATGGGCGGTTCTCGCGGGTCTGAGGCGGGGCTAGGCTGCTCGCGGCGGGCATGGGAGTGCCGTGTGCAGCCGCCACAGTGTTCCAGGCTGTCAGCATTTCTCTACGGTGCCGGGGGAAATACAGGAACTGGGTTTTTGAAGACACTTAGTGCAATGAGAGAGGTCAAAACTGAGCTAAGGGCACTTGCTGGAGGAAAGTGGCTGGGCCCCGCTAGCTCTTTTACGGACACTTTCTGGACTTGGCCCGGGATTTTCAGACGGTTCTTTGCGACTGTCTGATCATCCAGCGAAATGCAAGGGGGGGAACGGTCCCGGCCGCACCCCGCGTTTCAGGCCTCGTCGGCGGCCCGCTCCGGCGGCTGCGCCCGCTAAGTCTTCGCGGCCCGCCGTGGAGAGTGTGTATGCTGCCCGCCCCAGACGTTCACCCCAAGGGCTTGCGGGCCTTTAAGGGTCTGTCTTTCGGGGTTTCACGGGCTCTGACCTCACCTCCCTGTGGTTCCCGACCGGGGTGTATGTATGCTGCCCGCCCCAGACGTTCACCCCAAGGGCTTGCGGGCCTTTAAGGGTCTGTCTTTCGGGGTTTCACGGGCTCTGACATCTCCCCGGTGGTTCCCACGGAACGGACATATGTATGCTGCCCGCCCCCGGCAGGAACCCCAAGGGCTTGCGGGCCTTTAAGGGTGAGTGCGGGGGGCGTACGGGCTCTGACATATCTCCGGTGGCTCCCACGGAACGGACATATGTATGCTGCCCGCCCCCGGCAGGAACCCCAAGGGCTTGCGGGCCTTTAAGGGTGAGTGCGGGGGGCGTACGGGCTCTGACATATCTCCGGTGGCTCACACGGAACGGACATATGTATGCTGCCCGCCCCCGGCAGGAACCCCAAGGGCTTGCGGGCCTTTAAGGGTGAGTGCGGGGGGCGTACGGGCTCTGACATATCTCCGGTGGCTCCCACGGAACGGACATATGTATGCTGCCCGCCCCCGGCAGGAACCCCAAGGGCTTGCGGGCCTTTAAGGGTGAGTGCGGGGGGCGTA
>NW_027102680.1:40000-57500 GCF_036373705.1 Amia ocellicauda
GGCTGAGCGCCGGGAGCCGTCGGTCAGTGAGTGCTGAAGGAAAGCTCCAGCGCGGAGCCCGCACCCACCGGGGAGGTGTAGCCCTGCAGGCTGAGCGCCGGGAGCCGTCGGTCAGTGAGTGCTGAAGGAAAGCTCCAGCGCGGAGCCCGCACCCACCGGTGAGGTGTAGCCCTGCAGGCCGAGCGCTGGGAGCCGTCGGTCGTTCGGTCGGTCAGTCAGTGAGTGTGTGTGCTGAAGGAAAGCTCCAGCCCGGAGCCCGCACCCACCGGGGAGGTGTAGGCCTGCTGACTGAGCGCTGGGAGCCGTCGGTCGTTCGGTCGGTCAGAGAGTGAGTGTGTGTGCTGAAGGAGAGCTCCAGCCCGGAGCCCGCACCCACCGGGGAGGTGTAGCCCTGCAGGCTGAGCGCTGGGAGCCGTCGGTCGTTCGGTCGGTCAGTCAGTGAGTGTGTGTGCTCCAGCCCGGAGCCCGCACCCACCGGGGAGGTGTAGCCCTGCAGGCTGAGCGCTGGGAGCCGTCGGTCGGTCGGTCGGTCAGAGAGTGAGTGTGTGTGCTGAAGGGAAGCTCCAGCCCGGAGCCCGCACCCACCGGGGAGGTGTAGCCCTGCAGGCTGAGCGCTGGGAGCCGTCGGTCGTTCGGTCGGTCAGTCAGTGAGTGTGTGTGCTGAAGGAGAGCTCCAGCCCGGAGCCCGCACCCACCGGGGTGTGTAGCCCTGCAGGCTGAGCGCTGGGAGCCGTCGGTCGGTCAGTCAGTGAGTGTGTGTGCTGAAGGAAAGCTCCAGCCCGGCGTCCGTCCCCACCGGGGAGGAGTAGGCCTGCTGACTGAGCGCTGGGAGCCGTCGGTCGTTCGGTCGGTCAGAGAGTGAGTGTGTGTGCTGAAGGAGAGCTCCAGCCCGGAGCCCGCACCCACCGGGGTGTGTAGCCCTGCAGGCTGAGCGCTGGGAGCCGTCGGTCGGTCGGTCGGTCAGAGAGTGAGTGAGTGAGTGTGTGTGCTGAAGGGAAGCTCCAGCCCGGCGTCCGTCCCCACCGGGGAGTTGTGCCCGGGCCCGGGCCTCCTGCCGACGGACCGTGTGGCGCATTGTCCCGACTGCGGACTTTCTCCAGCAAAAAGGCGGAGGTGCAGTACCGCCATTTCGCCACACGAGGGACGGAATGGCACCCAACTGCCCCCTGGTGTCGAAAAAGCGCAAGGGCACCCGGGCCGGTCCGCCCCAGGCAGCGGCCGAGATGCAGCACCGGGGGCCCGGCCTGCCTGCCCTGGAGGTCAGCCTGCCAGCCCTGGAGGTCTGCCTTCCAGCCCTGGAGGTCAGCTATCCAGCCCTGGAGGTCTGCCTGCCTGCCTGCCTGCCCTGGAGGTCAGCCTGCCAGCCCTGGAGGTCTGCCTGTTAGCCCTGGAGGTCTGCTATCCAGCCCTGGAGGTCTGCTATCCAGCCCTGGTAGCAGCACTGCCAGCCCTGGAGGTCTGCCTGTTAGCCCTGGAGGTCTGCTATCCAGCCCTGGTAGCAGCACTGCCTGCCCTGGAGGTCTGCCTGCCTGCCTTCCAGCCCTGGAGGTCTGCTATCCAGCCCTGGTAGCAGCACTGCCTGCCCTGGAGGTCTGCCTGCCTGCCCTGGAGGTCTGCCTTCCAGCCCTGGAGGACAGCCTGCCTGCCCTGGTAGCAGCACTGCCTGCCTTCCAGCCCTGGAGGTCTGCCTGTTAGCCCTGGAGGTCTGCTATCCAGCCCTGGTAGCAGCACTGCCTGCCCTGGAGGTCTGCCTGTTAGCCCTGGAGGTCTGCTATCCAGCCCTGGTAGCAGCACTGCCTGCCCTGGAGGTCTGCCTGCCTGCCTTCCAGCCCTGGAGGTCTGCTATCCAGCCCTGGTAGCAGCACTGCCTGCCCTGGAGGTCTGCCTGCCTGCCCTGGAGGTCTGCCTTCCAGCCCTGGAGGTCTGCTATCCAGCCCTGGTAGCAGCACTGCCTGCCCTGGAGGTCTGCCTGCCTGCCTTCCAGCCCTGGAGGTCTGCTATCCAGCCCTGGTAGCAGCACTGCCTGCCCTGGAGGTCTGCCTGCCTGCCCTGGAGGTCTGCCTTCCAGCCCTGGAGGACAGCCTGCCTGCCCTGGTAGCAGCACTGCCTGCCTTCCAGCCCTGGAGGTCTGCCTGTTAGCCCTGGAGGTCTGCTATCCAGCCCTGGTAGCAGCACTGCCTGCCCTGGAGGTCTGCCTGCCTGCCCTGGAGGTCTGCCTGTTAGCCCTGGAGGTCAGCCTGTTAGCCCTGGAGGTCTGCTATCCAGCCCTGGAGGTCAGCTATCCAGCCCTGGAGGTCTGCCTGCCTGCCTGCCTGCCCTGGAGGTCAGCCTGCCAGCCCTGGAGGTCTGCCTGTTAGCCCTGGAGGTCTGCTATCCAGCCCTGGAGGTCTGCTATCCAGCCCTGGTAGCAGCACTGCCTGCCCTGGAGGTCTGCCTGCCTGCCCTGGAGGTCTGCCTTCCAGCCCTGGAGGACAGCCTGCCTGCCCTGGTAGCAGCACTGCCTGCCTTCCAGCCCTGGAGGTCTGCCTGTTAGCCCTGGAGGTCTGCTATCCAGCCCTGGTAGCAGCACTGCCTGCCCTGGAGGTCTGCCTGCCTGCCCTGGAGGTCTGCCTGTTAGCCCTGGAGGTCAGCCTGTTAGCCCTGGAGGTCTGCTATCCAGCCCTGGAGGTCAGCTATCCAGCCCTGGAGGTCTGCCTGCCTGCCCTGGAGGTCTGCCTGTTAGCCCTGGAGGTCTGCTATCCAGCCCTGGAGGTCTGCTATCCAGCCCTGGTAGCAGCACTGCCAGCCCTGGAGGTCTGCCTGTTAGCCCTGGAGGTCTGCTATCCAGCCCTGGTAGCAGCACTGCCTGCCCTGGAGGTCTGCCTGCCTGCCCTGGAGGTCTGCCTGTTAGCCCTGGAGGTCTGCCTGTTAGCCCTGGAGGACAGCCTGCCTGCCCTGGTGGCAGCACTGCCTGCCCTGGAGGTCTGCTATCCAGCCCTGGAGGACAGCCTGCCTGCCCTGGTAGCAGCACTGCCTGCCTTCCAGCCCTGGAGGTCTGCCTGTTAGCCCTGGAGGTCTGCTATCCAGCCCTGGTAGCAGCACTGCCTGCCCTGGAGGTCTGCCTGCCTGCCTTCCAGCCCTGGAGGTCTGCTATCCAGCCCTGGTAGCAGCACTGCCTGCCCTGGAGGTCTGCCTGCCTGCCCTGGAGGTCTGCCTTCCAGCCCTGGAGGACAGCCTGCCTGCCCTGGTAGCAGCACTGCCTGCCTTCCAGCCCTGGAGGTCTGCCTGCCTGCCTGTTAGCCCTGGAGGTCAGCCTGTTAGCCCTGGAGGTCTGCTATCCAGCCCTGGAGGTCTGCCTGCCTGCCCTGGAGGTCTGCTATCCAGCCCTGGAGGTCTGCCTGCCTGCCTGTTAGCCCTGGAGGTCTGCCTGCCTGCCCTGGCAGCAGCACTGCCTGCCCTGGAGGTCTGCCTGCCTGCCCTGGTAGCAGCACTGCCTGCCCTGGAGGTCAGCCTGCCTGCCCTGGAGGTCTGCCTGTTAGCCCTGGAGGTCTGCTATCCAGCCCTGGAGGTCTGCCTGCCTGCCCTGGAGGTCTGCCTGCCTGCCCTGGAGGTCTGCTATCCAGCCCTGGAGGTCTGCCTGTTAGCCCTGGAGGTCAGCCTGTTAGCCCTGGAGGTCTGCTATCCAGCCCTGGAGGTCTGCCTGCCTGCCATCCAGCCCTGGAGGTCTGCTATCCAGCCCTGGTAGCAGCACTGCCTGCCCTGGAGGTCTGCCTGCCTGCCCTGGAGGTCTGCCTTCCAGCCCTGGAGGACAGCCTGCCTGCCCTGGTAGCAGCACTGCCTGCCTTCCAGCCCTGGAGGTCTGCCTGCCTGCCTGTTAGCCCTGGAGGTCAGCCTGTTAGCCCTGGAGGTCTGCTATCCAGCCCTGGAGGTCTGCCTGCCTGCCCTGGAGGTCTGCTATCCAGCCCTGGAGGTCTGCTATCCAGCCCTGGTAGCAGCACTGCCTGCCCTGGAGGTCTGCTATCCAGCCCTGGAGGTCTGCCTGCCTGCCCTGGTAGCAGCACTGCCTGCCCTGGAGGTCTGCCGGCCTGCCCTGGAGGTCTGCTATCCAGCCCTGGAGGTCTGCCTGTTAGCCCTGGAGGTCTGCTATCCAGCCCTGGAGGTCTGCCTGCCTGCCCTGGCAGCAGCACTGCCTGCCCTGGAGGTCAGCCTGCCTGCCCTGGAGGTCTGCCTGTTAGCCCTGGAGGTCTGCTATCCAGCCCTGGAGGTCTGCCTGCCTGCCCTGGAGGTCTGCCTGCCTGCCCTGGAGGTCTGCCTTCCAGCCCTGGAGGTCTGCCTGCCTGCCCTGGTAGCAGCACTGCCTGCCCTGGAGGTCTGCTATCCAGCCCTGGAGGTCTGCCTGCCTGCCTGTTAGCCCTGGAGGTCTGCTATCCAGCCCTGGAGGTCTGCCTGCCTGCCCTGGAGGTCTGCCTTCCAGCCCTGGAGGTCTGCCTGCCTGCCTGTTAGCCCTGGAGGTCTGCCTGCCTGCCCTGGCAGCAGCACTGCCTGCCCTGGAGGTCAGCCTGCCAGCCCTGGAGGTCTGCCTGCCTGCCTGTTAGCCCTGGAGGTCTGCCTGCCTGCCCTGGAGGTCTGCCTGTTAGCCCTGGAGGTCAGCCTGTTAGCCCTGGAGGTCTGCTATCCAGCCCTGGAGGTCTGCCTGCCTGCCTGTTAGCCCTGGAGGTCAGCCTTCCAGCCCTGGCAGCACGGCCTACCAGCCTGCCAGCCTGCCCTCCCCAGCCACACAGCCCTGCCTGCCTGCCCTGGAGGTCAGCCTTCCAGCCCTGGAGGTCTGCCTGCCTGCCTTCCAGCCCTGCCTGCCTGCCTGCCTGCCCTGGAGGTCAGCCTTCCAGCCCTGGCAGCACGGCCTACCAGCCTGCCAGCCTGCCCTCCCCAGCCACACAGCCCTGCCTGCCTGCCCTGGAGGTCAGCCTTCCAGCCCTGGAGGTCTGCCTGCCTGCCATCCAGCCCTGGAAGTCAGCCTTCCAGCCCTGGAGGTCAGCCTTCCAGCCCTGGCAGCAGCACGGCCTACCAGCCTGCCAGCCTGCCCTCCCCAGCCACACAGCCCTGCCTGCCTGCCTGCCAGCCCTGGAGGTCTGCCTGCCTGCCTGCTGCTGCTAGGCCGCTGCCCCGAGCCGCCGACCCCATCGACAGGAACACGAGAGAGTTTACAAGCGAGAGGAGGCCACATATTCGACACCTTTCGTGCTCGTTTTAGGGTCCTCTCCAGTCTGTTTGGACGTGTGTTATTCTGAATCTGCTGCTTTAACTCAAGGGATTCTGTCGTGATTGATGCCTTGTACTTCGCTGTATGTTTGCACTGGTGTTGTAAGTCGCCCTCTGTAAGATCATCATTTATTATCTGCCAAGAAATAAAGATCATCATAATGTTCCCCAACTTTCAGCTTCTGGGGAGTTTGTTCCAGAGTGTGACGACTCTCTCTCTATCACCATCTCTCTCTCCCTCTCCACCTCTCTCTCTCTCTCTCTCCCTCTCTCTATCTCTCCCTCTCTCTCACTGTGTGTGTGTGTGTGTGTGTGTGTGTGTGTGTGTGTACAGCAGTGTCCCTAGACGAGAGAGATATCCCTAGACGGGGAAATTACTTTCAAACTGCAGTACCGAAATGTGTCCGTTAGATGGCAGCATGCACCAAGGAATGAAGGAAAGTGCAAAACAAAATGAAAAGGCACATCGCCTGGGCGAAAAATAATCGTAACAAATCAACGGGGGCATTTCTCGGAAAACTAACACCGGGGCAGTGCTCAGGGGGGTCCCACCTCGTGGCCACCCGGTTTGGGGGGCCATCGGGGCCGGCTGAAGAATCGCCCATACTCTGCCATAGGCAGCCCACGGTCCATCCGATCAGAGCAATGCCGGGCGGCCGGCAACCTATGGATCATAACACATCAACGGAGGCATGATAAGAGCATCTTTTATTATCTGCCAAGAAATATAGACCATCACAATGTTCCCCAACTTTCAGCTTCTACCACATCGCTGGGGAGTTTATTCCACTGTGTGACTACTCTCTCTCTATCTCTCTCTCTCTCTCTCTCTCTCTCTGTGTGTGTGTGTGTGTGTGTGTGTGTGTGTGTGTGTGTGTGTGTGTACAGCAGTGTCTCCGGTTTTCCTTTTGGAATGCCTTGAAGCCGGGGGGGCTTTGCACTCATGAGAACATAGGGTGTCCTTGCCCTCCTTTCGCAGCCCAGGGCATTGAGAGATCCCTAGACGGGGAAATTACTTTCAAACTGCAGTACCGAAATGTGTCCGTTAGATGGTAGCATGCACCAAGGAATGAAGGAAAGTGCAAAACAAAATGAAAAGGCACATCGCCTGGGCGAAAAATAATCATAACAAATCAACGGGGGCATTTCTCGGAAAACTAACACCGGGGC
The DNA here is from genome assembly GCF_036373705.1 of Amia ocellicauda. Classification (NCBI taxonomy): domain Eukaryota; kingdom Metazoa; phylum Chordata; class Actinopteri; order Amiiformes; family Amiidae; genus Amia; species Amia ocellicauda. The sequence goes on from NW_027102680.1 coordinate 46,409, forward strand.
AGTGCTCAGGGGGGTCCCACCTCGTGGCCACCCGGTTTGGGGGGCGATCGGGGCCGGTTCCGAAAATCGCTAAATCTCCCATAGCCAGCCCACGCTCCATCCGATAGAGCACTGCCGGGCGGCCGGCCGGCAACTACGGATCATAACAAATCAACGGGGGCATTTCTCGGAAAACTAACACCGGGGCAGTGCTCAGGGGGGTCCCACCTCGTGGCCACCCGGTTTGGGGGGCGATCGGGGCCGGTTCCGAAAATCGCTAAATCTCCCATAGCCAGCCCACGCTCCATCCGATAGAGCACTGCCGGGCGGCCGGCCGGCAACTACGGATCATAACAAATCAACGGGGGCATTTCTCCGAAAACTAACACCGGGGCAGTGCTCAGGGGGGTCCCACCTCGTGGCCACCCGGTTTGGGGGGCGATCGGGGCCGGTTCCGAAAATCGCTAAATCTCCCATAGCCAGCCCACGCTCCATCCGATAGAGCAATGCCGGGCGGCCGGCCGGCAACTACGGATCATAAGAAATCAACGGGGGCATTTCTCCGAAAACTAACACCGGGGCAGTGCTCAGGGGGGTCCCACCTCGTGGCCACCCGGTTTGGGGGGCGATCGGGGCCGGTTCCGAAAATCGCTAAATCTCCCATAGCCAGCCCACGCTCCATCCGATAGAGCAATGCCGGGCGGCCGGCCGGCAACTACGGATCATAAGAAATCAACGGGGGCATTTCTCCGAAAACTAACACCGGGGCAGTGCTCAGGGGGGTCCCACCTCGTGGCCACCCGGTTTGGGGGGCGATCGGGGCCGGTTCCGAAAATCGCTAAATCTCCCATAGCCAGCCCACGCTCCATCCGATAGAGCACTGCCGGGCGGCCGGCCGGCAACTACGGATCATAACAAATCAACGGGGGCATTTCTCCGAAAACTAACACCGGGGCAGTGCTCAGGGGGGTCCCACCTCGTGGCCACCCGGGTCTGGGACCGATGGGAGCACTTTAAAATTTTCGAGTCAGGGGACCAGACGGCCGAGTGAAAAACTTTGAAAAATATTCTATCTCCTCACTCCCATTGACTTTACATTAGGGCGACCAGGCGGCCGGCGGAAAAAAAATCATAACAAATCAACGGGGGCATTTCTCCGAAAACTAACACCGGGGCTGTGCTCAGGGGGCTCCCAGCTATCAGCCCCCCGGGTCTGGGGGCATTGTTTTTCTTTTTAATCATTTTGAGCATTTCCCCCAGTTTAGAGATGTGTGCCCCTAGACAACCCATTGAGAATAACTATGAAATGTTCTGAAGTTTTGATTTTCAAATGTCGGTGAAAATTGAAAAACGTCATATATTCTTCAAAGGAAGCATGGGGCGATGGTAGGGAGAGTCCCCGCAGCGTGCCTCGGCGGCGATGGGAGCGTTTTCGATGTCCCCGTCCCCCCCCCATAGGGATAGAAGGGGAGTTAGGTGACCAGGCGTCCCGGGTCCCAAAAATCGAAAAATTAATATAGAATGCTTTTTAATCCAGAAATAAAGTAGGGGGCAGTCCTGGTGAGAGTCCCAGCCACAGCCCCAGTGTGTTTTGGAGCCGTTTGGGGCCGGGTGAAAAACTTTGAAAAATGTTCTATCTCCTCACTCCCATTGACTTTACATTAGGGCGACCAGGCGGCCGGCGGAAAAAAAATCATAACAAATCAACGGGGGCATTTCTCGGAAAACTAACACCGGGGCAGTGCTCAGGGGGGTCCCACCTCGTGGCCACCCGGTTTGGGGGGCCATCGGGGCCGGCTGAAGAATCGCCCATACTCTGCCATAGGCAGCCCACGGTCCATCCGATCAGAGCAATGCCGGGCGGCCGGCAACCTATGGATCATAACACATCAACGGAGGCATGATAAGAGCATCTTTTATTATCTGCCAAGAAATATAGACCATCACAATGTTCCCCAACTTTCAGCTTCTACCACATCGCTGGGGAGTTTATTCCACTGTGTGACTACTCTCTCTCTATCTCTCTCTCTCTCTCTCTGTGTGTGTGTGTGTGTGTGTGTGTGTGTGTGTGTGTACAGCAGTGTCCCTAGACGAGAGAGATATCCCTAGACGGGGAAATTACTTTCAAACTGCAGTACCGAAATGTGTCCGTTAGATGGCAGCATGCACCAAGGAATGAAGGAAAGTGCAAAACAAAATGAAAAGGCACATCGCCTGGGCGAAAAATAATCGTAACAAATCAACGGGGGCATTTCTCGGAAAACTAACACCGGGGCAGTGCTCAGGGGGGTCCCACCTCGTGGCCACCCGGTTTGGGGGGCCATCGGGGCCGGCTGAAGAATCGCCCATACTCTGCCATAGGCAGCCCACGGTCCATCCGATCAGAGCAATGCCGGGCGGCCGGCAACCTATGGATCATAACACATCAACGGAGGCATGATAAGAGCATCTTTTATTATCTGCCAAGAAATATAGACCATCACAATGTTCCCCAACTTTCAGCTTCTACCACATCGCTGGGGAGTTTATTCCACTGTGTGACTACTCTCTCTCTATCTCTCTCTCTCTCTCTCTCTCTCTCTGTGTGTGTGTGTGTGTGTGTGTGTGTGTGTGTGTGTGTGTGTGTGTACAGCAGTGTCTCCGGTTTTCCTTTTGGAATGCCTTGAAGCCGGGGGGGCTTTGCACTCATGAGAACATAGGGTGTCCTTGCCCTCCTTTCGCAGCCCAGGGCATTGAGAGATCCCTAGACGGGGAAATTACTTTCAAACTGCAGTACCGAAATGTGTCCGTTAGATGGTAGCATGCACCAAGGAATGAAGGAAAGTGCAAAACAAAATGAAAAGGCACATCGCCTGGGCGAAAAATAATCATAACAAATCAACGGGGGCATTTCTCGGAAAACTAACACCGGGGCAGTGCTCAGGGGGGTCCCACCTCGTGGCCACCCGGTTTGGGGGGCGATCGGGGCCGGTTCCGAAAATCGCTAAATCTCCCATAGCCAGCCCACGCTCCATCCGATAGAGCACTGCCGGGCGGCCGGCCGGCAACTACGGATCATAACAAATCAACGGGGGCATTTCTCGGAAAACTAACACCGGGGCAGTGCTCAGGGGGGTCCCACCTCGTGGCCACCCGGTTTGGGGGGCGATCGGGGCCGGTTCCGAAAATCGCTAAATCTCCCATAGCCAGCCCACGCTCCATCCGATAGAGCACTGCCGGGCGGCCGGCCGGCAACTACGGATCATAACAAATCAACGGGGGCATTTCTCCGAAAACTAACACCGGGGCAGTGCTCAGGGGGGTCCCACCTCGTGGCCACCCGGTTTGGGGGGCGATCGGGGCCGGTTCCGAAAATCGCTAAATCTCCCATAGCCAGCCCACGCTCCATCCGATAGAGCAATGCCGGGCGGCCGGCCGGCAACTACGGATCATAAGAAATCAACGGGGGCATTTCTCCGAAAACTAACACCGGGGCAGTGCTCAGGGGGGTCCCACCTCGTGGCCACCCGGTTTGGGGGGCGATCGGGGCCGGTTCCGAAAATCGCTAAATCTCCCATAGCCAGCCCACGCTCCATCCGATAGAGCAATGCCGGGCGGCCGGCCGGCAACTACGGATCATAAGAAATCAACGGGGGCATTTCTCCGAAAACTAACACCGGGGCAGTGCTCAGGGGGGTCCCACCTCGTGGCCACCCGGTTTGGGGGGCGATCGGGGCCGGTTCCGAAAATCGCTAAATCTCCCATAGCCAGCCCACGCTCCATCCGATAGAGCACTGCCGGGCGGCCGGCCGGCAACTACGGATCATAACAAATCAACGGGGGCATTTCTCCGAAAACTAACACCGGGGCAGTGCTCAGGGGGGTCCCACCTCGTGGCCACCCGGGTCTGGGACCGATGGGAGCACTTTAAAATTTTCGAGTCAGGGGACCAGACGGCCGAGTGAAAAACTTTGAAAAATATTCTATCTCCTCACTCCCATTGACTTTACATTAGGGCGACCAGGCGGCCGGCGGAAAAAAAATCATAACAAATCAACGGGGGCATTTCTCCGAAAACTAACACCGGGGCTGTGCTCAGGGGGCTCCCAGCTATCAGCCACCCTATCCCGGGACCGATGGGAGCACTTTAAAATTTTCGAGTCAGGGGACCAGACGGCCGAGTGAAAAACTTTGAAAAATATTCTATCTCCTCACTCCCATTGACTTTACATTAGGGCGACCAGGCGGCCGGCGGAAAAAAAATCATAACAAATCAACGGAGGCATTTCTCCGAAAACTAACACCGGGGCAGTGCTCAGGGGCCTCCCAGCTATCAGCCCCCCGGGTCTGGGGGCATTGTTTTTCTTTTTAATCATTTTGAGCATTTCCCCCAGTTTAGAGATGTGTGCCCCTAGACAACCCATTGAGAATAACTATGAAATGTTCTGAAGTTTTGATTTTCAAATGTCGGTGAAAATTGAAAAACGTCATATATTCTTCAAAGGAAGCATGGGGCGATGGTAGGGAGAGTCCCCGCAGCGTGCCTCGGCGGCGATGGGAGCGTTTTCGATGTCCCCGCCCCCCCCCCATAGGGATAGAAGGGGAGTTAGGTGACCAGGCGTCCCGGGTCCCAAAAATCGAAAAATTAATATAGAATGCTTTTTAATCCAGAAATAAAGTAGGGGGCAGTCCTGGTGAGAGTCCCAGCCACAGCCCCAGTGTGTTTTGGAGCCGTTTGGGGCCGGGTGAAAAACTTTGAAAAATGTTCTATCTCCTCACTCCCATTGACTTTACATTAGGGCGACCAGGCGGCCGGCGGAAAAAAAATCATAACAAATCAACGGAGGCATTTCTCCGAAAACTAACACCGGGGCAGTGCTCAGGGGGGTCCCACCTCGTGGCCACCCGGTTTGGGGGGCGATCGGGGCCGGTTCCGAAAATCGCTAAATCTCCCATAGCCAGCCCACGCTCCATCCGATAGAGCACTGCCGGGCGGCCGGCCGGCAACTACGGATCATAACAAATCAACGGGGGCATTTCTCCGAAAACTAACACCGGGGCAGTGCTCAGGGGGGTCCCACCTCGTGGCCACCCGGGTCTGGGACCGATGGGAGCACTTTAAAATTTTCGAGTCAGGGGACCAGACGGCCGAGTGAAAAACTTTGAAAAATATTCTATCTCCTCACTCCCATTGACTTTACATTAGGGCGACCAGGCGGCCGGCGGAAAAAAAATCATAACAAATCAACGGGGGCATTTCTCCGAAAACTAACACCGGGGCTGTGCTCAGGGGGCTCCCAGCTATCAGCCCCCCGGGTCTGGGGGCATTGTTTTTCTTTTTAATCATTTTGAGCATTTCCCCCAGTTTAGAGATGTGTGCCCCTAGACAACCCATTGAGAATAACTATGAAATGTTCTGAAGTTTTGATTTTCAAATGTCGGTGAAAATTGAAAAACGTCATATATTCTTCAAAGGAAGCATGGGGCGATGGTAGGGAGAGTCCCCGCAGCGTGCCTCGGCGGCGATGGGAGCGTTTTCGATGTCCCCGTCCCCCCCCCATAGGGATAGAAGGGGAGTTAGGTGACCAGGCGTCCCGGGTCCCAAAAATCGAAAAATTAATATAGAATGCTTTTTAATCCAGAAATAAAGTAGGGGGCAGTCCTGGTGAGAGTCCCAGCCACAGCCCCAGTGTGTTTTGGAGCCGTTTGGGGCCGGGTGAAAAACTTTGAAAAATGTTCTATCTCCTCACTCCCATTGACTTTACATTAGGGCGACCAGGCGGCCGGCGGAAAAAAAATCATAACAAATCAACGGGGGCATTTCTCGGAAAACTAACACCGGGGCAGTGCTCAGGGGGGTCCCACCTCGTGGCCACCCGGTTTGGGGGGCCATCGGGGCCGGCTGAAGAATCGCCCATACTCTGCCATAGGCAGCCCACGGTCCATCCGATCAGAGCAATGCCGGGCGGCCGGCAACCTATGGATCATAACACATCAACGGAGGCATGATAAGAGCATCTTTTATTATCTGCCAAGAAATATAGACCATCACAATGTTCCCCAACTTTCAGCTTCTACCACATCGCTGGGGAGTTTATTCCACTGTGTGACTACTCTCTCTCTATCTCTCTCTCTCTCTCTCTGTGTGTGTGTGTGTGTGTGTGTGTGTGTGTGTGTGTACAGCAGTGTCCCTAGACGAGAGAGATATCCCTAGACGGGGAAATTACTTTCAAACTGCAGTACCGAAATGTGTCCGTTAGATGGCAGCATGCACCAAGGAATGAAGGAAAGTGCAAAACAAAATGAAAAGGCACATCGCCTGGGCGAAAAATAATCGTAACAAATCAACGGGGGCATTTCTCGGAAAACTAACACCGGGGCAGTGCTCAGGGGGGTCCCACCTCGTGGCCACCCGGTTTGGGGGGCCATCGGGGCCGGCTGAAGAATCGCCCATACTCTGCCATAGGCAGCCCACGGTCCATCCGATCAGAGCAATGCCGGGCGGCCGGCAACCTATGGATCATAACACATCAACGGAGGCATGATAAGAGCATCTTTTATTATCTGCCAAGAAATATAGACCATCACAATGTTCCCCAACTTTCAGCTTCTACCACATCGCTGGGGAGTTTATTCCACTGTGTGACTACTCTCTCTCTATCTCTCTCTCTCTCTCTCTCTCTCTCTGTGTGTGTGTGTGTGTGTGTGTGTGTGTGTGTGTGTGTGTGTGTGTACAGCAGTGTCTCCGGTTTTCCTTTTGGAATGCCTTGAAGCCGGGGGGGCTTTGCACTCATGAGAACATAGGGTGTCCTTGCCCTCCTTTCGCAGCCCAGGGCATTGAGAGATCCCTAGACGGGGAAATTACTTTCAAACTGCAGTACCGAAATGTGTCCGTTAGATGGTAGCATGCACCAAGGAATGAAGGAAAGTGCAAAACAAAATGAAAAGGCACATCGCCTGGGCGAAAAATAATCATAACAAATCAACGGGGGCATTTCTCGGAAAACTAACACCGGGGCAGTGCTCAGGGGGGTCCCACCTCGTGGCCACCCGGTTTGGGGGGCGATCGGGGCCGGTTCCGAAAATCGCTAAATCTCCCATAGCCAGCCCACGCTCCATCCGATAGAGCACTGCCGGGCGGCCGGCCGGCAACTACGGATCATAACAAATCAACGGGGGCATTTCTCGGAAAACTAACACCGGGGCAGTGCTCAGGGGGGTCCCACCTCGTGGCCACCCGGTTTGGGGGGCGATCGGGGCCGGTTCCGAAAATCGCTAAATCTCCCATAGCCAGCCCACGCTCCATCCGATAGAGCACTGCCGGGCGGCCGGCCGGCAACTACGGATCATAACAAATCAACGGGGGCATTTCTCCGAAAACTAACACCGGGGCAGTGCTCAGGGGGGTCCCACCTCGTGGCCACCCGGTTTGGGGGGCGATCGGGGCCGGTTCCGAAAATCGCTAAATCTCCCATAGCCAGCCCACGCTCCATCCGATAGAGCAATGCCGGGCGGCCGGCCGGCAACTACGGATCATAAGAAATCAACGGGGGCATTTCTCCGAAAACTAACACCGGGGCAGTGCTCAGGGGGGTCCCACCTCGTGGCCACCCGGTTTGGGGGGCGATCGGGGCCGGTTCCGAAAATCGCTAAATCTCCCATAGCCAGCCCACGCTCCATCCGATAGAGCAATGCCGGGCGGCCGGCCGGCAACTACGGATCATAAGAAATCAACGGGGGCATTTCTCCGAAAACTAACACCGGGGCAGTGCTCAGGGGGGTCCCACCTCGTGGCCACCCGGTTTGGGGGGCGATCGGGGCCGGTTCCGAAAATCGCTAAATCTCCCATAGCCAGCCCACGCTCCATCCGATAGAGCACTGCCGGGCGGCCGGCCGGCAACTACGGATCATAACAAATCAACGGGGGCATTTCTCCGAAAACTAACACCGGGGCAGTGCTCAGGGGGGTCCCACCTCGTGGCCACCCGGGTCTGGGACCGATGGGAGCACTTTAAAATTTTCGAGTCAGGGGACCAGACGGCCGAGTGAAAAACTTTGAAAAATATTCTATCTCCTCACTCCCATTGACTTTACATTAGGGCGACCAGGCGGCCGGCGGAAAAAAAATCATAACAAATCAACGGGGGCATTTCTCCGAAAACTAACACCGGGGCTGTGCTCAGGGGGCTCCCAGCTATCAGCCACCCTATCCCGGGACCGATGGGAGCACTTTAAAATTTTCGAGTCAGGGGACCAGACGGCCGAGTGAAAAACTTTGAAAAATATTCTATCTCCTCACTCCCATTGACTTTACATTAGGGCGACCAGGCGGCCGGCGGAAAAAAAATCATAACAAATCAACGGAGGCATTTCTCCGAAAACTAACACCGGGGCAGTGCTCAGGGGCCTCCCAGCTATCAGCCCCCCGGGTCTGGGGGCATTGTTTTTCTTTTTAATCATTTTGAGCATTTCCCCCAGTTTAGAGATGTGTGCCCCTAGACAACCCATTGAGAATAACTATGAAATGTTCTGAAGTTTTGATTTTCAAATGTCGGTGAAAATTGAAAAACGTCATATATTCTTCAAAGGAAGCATGGGGCGATGGTAGGGAGAGTCCCCGCAGCGTGCCTCGGCGGCGATGGGAGCGTTTTCGATGTCCCCGCCCCCCCCCCATAGGGATAGAAGGGGAGTTAGGTGACCAGGCGTCCCGGGTCCCAAAAATCGAAAAATTAATATAGAATGCTTTTTAATCCAGAAATAAAGTAGGGGGCAGTCCTGGTGAGAGTCCCAGCCACAGCCCCAGTGTGTTTTGGAGCCGTTTGGGGCCGGGTGAAAAACTTTGAAAAATGTTCTATCTCCTCACTCCCATTGACTTTACATTAGGGCGACCAGGCGGCCGGCGGAAAAAAAATCATAACAAATCAACGGAGGCATTTCTCCGAAAACTAACACCGGGGCAGTGCTCAGGGGGCTCCCAGCTATCAGCCACCCTATCCCGGGACCGATGGGAGCACTTTAAAATTTTCGAGTTAGGGGACCAGGCGGCCGAGTGAAAAACTTTGAAAAATATTCTATCTCCTCACTCCCATTGACTTTACATTAGGGCGACCAGGCGGCCGGCGGAAAAAAAATCATAACAAATCAACGGGGGCATTTCTCCGAAAACTAACACCGGGGCAGTGCTCAGGGGGCTCCCAGCTATCAGCCACCCTATCCCGGGACCGATGGGAGCACTTTAAAATTTTCGAGTTAGGGGACCAGGCGGCCGAGTGAAAAACTTAGAAAAATTTTCTATCTCCCCTAGGTGACCAGGCAGCCGGAGCTGATTTTTCTGACCCCTAAAACAATTATTAAAAGGTATTTTTTCGCCAAACTAAGACTTTTAAAATTCAAATAGGATGATTATCTACTGCCCCAGTGGGTTTTTGAACCATTTTAAGCCTTTTTGACAGTTTTCATTTTTCCCCCATTGACTTCAATGGGAGTTAGGTGACCAGTCCTCCGACTTTTGAACCTCTCCTGGGGGGGCTGTGAGCCCCCGATTTCTTTGCAAAGCACGTCATTCGATTCGTCTCAGTCCCCTCTATATACCCCGTGTGTTTGTTTTCTCGAAAAACCCCCGGAACACGGTTTTTTAGGGGGGGGTGGGGGGGGGGTACTTCGGAGCCATTTGGGGGGGGGTAAACGACATTTCCCGAAATTAATTTTAACACAGCCTTCCTCAGAATCGCTTTTCCAACAAAATCCTTTTTATTTCGAGTCTCTACGATGTTCCTAAGTGGTCGAAACCACTTTTGGACAGTTTTTACACCAAACGGCTCGGGCGCACAGCGGGCCGTGTGCCGATGGGCGGTTCTCGCGGGTCTGAGGCGGGGCTAGGCTGCTCGCGGCGGGCATGGGAGTGCCGTGTGCAGCCGCCACAGTGTTCCAGGCTGTCAGCATTTCTCTACGGTGCCGGGGGAAATACAGGAACTGGGTTTTTGAAGACACTTAGTGCAATGAGAGAGGTCAAAACTGAGCTAAGGGCACTTGCTGGAGGAAAGTGGCTGGGCCCCGCTAGCTCTTTTACGGACACTTTCTGGACTTGGCCCGGGATTTTCAGACGGTTCTTTGCGACTGTCTGATCATCCAGCGAAATGCAAGGGGGGGAACGGTCCCGGCCGCACCCCGCGTTTCAGGCCTCGTCGGCGGCCCGCTCCGGCGGCTGCGCCCGCTAAGTCTTCGCGGCCCGCCGTGGAGAGTGTGTATGCTGCCCGCCCCAGACGTTCACCCCAAGGGCTTGCGGGCCTTTAAGGGTCTGTCTTTCGGGGTTTCACGGGCTCTGACCTCACCTCCCTGTGGTTCCCGACCGGGGTGTATGTATGCTGCCCGCCCCAGACGTTCACCCCAAGGGCTTGCGGGCCTTTAAGGGTCTGTCTTTCGGGGTTTCACGGGCTCTGACATCTCCCCGGTGGTTCCCACGGAACGGACATATGTATGCTGCCCGCCCCCGGCAGGAACCCCAAGGGCTTGCGGGCCTTTAAGGGTGAGTGCGGGGGGCGTACGGGCTCTGACATATCTCCGGTGGCTCCCACGGAACGGACATATGTATGCTGCCCGCCCCCGGCAGGAACCCCAAGGGCTTGCGGGCCTTTAAGGGTGAGTGCGGGGGGCGTACGGGCTCTGACATATCTCCGGTGGCTCACACGGAACGGACATATGTATGCTGCCCGCCCCCGGCAGGAACCCCAAGGGCTTGCGGGCCTTTAAGGGTGAGTGCGGGGGGCGTACGGGCTCTGACATATCTCCGGTGGCTCCCACGGAACGGACATATGTATGCTGCCCGCCCCCGGCAGGAACCCCAAGGGCTTGCGGGCCTTTAAGGGTGAGTGCGGGGGGCGTACGGGCTCTGACATATCTCCGGTGGCTCCCACGGAACGGACATATGTATGCTGCCCGCCCCCCGGCAGGAACCCCAAGGGCTGTCCCGGCCTTTAAGGGTGAGTGCGGGGGGCGTACGGGCTCTGACATATCTCCGGTGGCTGCCACGAGACGGAATATGTATGCTGCCCGCCCCCGGCAGGAACCCCAAGGGCTGTCCCGGCCTTTAAGGGTGAGTGCGGGGGGCGTACGGGCTCTGACATATAACCTCCGT
>NW_027102680.1:67500-82500 GCF_036373705.1 Amia ocellicauda
GGGAGGTGTAGGCCTGCTGACTGAGCGCTGGGAGCCGTCGGTCGTTCGGTCGGTCAGAGAGTGAGTGTGTGTGCTGAAGGAGAGCTCCAGCCCGGAGCCCGCACCCACCGGGGAGGTGTAGCCCTGCAGGCTGAGCGCTGGGAGCCGTCGGTCGTTCGGTCGGTCAGTCAGTGAGTGTGTGTGCTCCAGCCCGGAGCCCGCACCCACCGGGGAGGTGTAGCCCTGCAGGCTGAGCGCTGGGAGCCGTCGGTCGGTCGGTCGGTCAGAGAGTGAGTGTGTGTGCTGAAGGGAAGCTCCAGCCCGGAGCCCGCACCCACCGGGGAGGTGTAGCCCTGCAGGCTGAGCGCTGGGAGCCGTCGGTCGTTCGGTCGGTCAGTCAGTGAGTGTGTGTGCTGAAGGAGAGCTCCAGCCCGGAGCCCGCACCCACCGGGGTGTGTAGCCCTGCAGGCTGAGCGCTGGGAGCCGTCGGTCGGTCAGTCAGTGAGTGTGTGTGCTGAAGGAAAGCTCCAGCCCGGCGTCCGTCCCCACCGGGGAGGAGTAGGCCTGCTGACTGAGCGCTGGGAGCCGTCGGTCGTTCGGTCGGTCAGAGAGTGAGTGTGTGTGCTGAAGGAGAGCTCCAGCCCGGAGCCCGCACCCACCGGGGTGTGTAGCCCTGCAGGCTGAGCGCTGGGAGCCGTCGGTCGGTCGGTCGGTCAGAGAGTGAGTGAGTGAGTGTGTGTGCTGAAGGGAAGCTCCAGCCCGGCGTCCGTCCCCACCGGGGAGTTGTGCCCGGGCCCGGGCCTCCTGCCGACGGACCGTGTGGCGCATTGTCCCGACTGCGGACTTTCTCCAGCAAAAAGGCGGAGGTGCAGTACCGCCATTTCGCCACACGAGGGACGGAATGGCACCCAACTGCCCCCTGGTGTCGAAAAAGCGCAAGGGCACCCGGGCCGGTCCGCCCCAGGCAGCGGCCGAGATGCAGCACCGGGGGCCCGGCCTGCCTGCCCTGGAGGTCAGCCTGCCAGCCCTGGAGGTCTGCCTTCCAGCCCTGGAGGTCAGCTATCCAGCCCTGGAGGTCTGCCTGCCTGCCTGCCTGCCCTGGAGGTCAGCCTGCCAGCCCTGGAGGTCTGCCTGTTAGCCCTGGAGGTCTGCTATCCAGCCCTGGAGGTCTGCTATCCAGCCCTGGTAGCAGCACTGCCAGCCCTGGAGGTCTGCCTGTTAGCCCTGGAGGTCTGCTATCCAGCCCTGGTAGCAGCACTGCCTGCCCTGGAGGTCTGCCTGCCTGCCTTCCAGCCCTGGAGGTCTGCTATCCAGCCCTGGTAGCAGCACTGCCTGCCCTGGAGGTCTGCCTGCCTGCCCTGGAGGTCTGCCTTCCAGCCCTGGAGGACAGCCTGCCTGCCCTGGTAGCAGCACTGCCTGCCTTCCAGCCCTGGAGGTCTGCCTGTTAGCCCTGGAGGTCTGCTATCCAGCCCTGGTAGCAGCACTGCCTGCCCTGGAGGTCTGCCTGTTAGCCCTGGAGGTCTGCTATCCAGCCCTGGTAGCAGCACTGCCTGCCCTGGAGGTCTGCCTGCCTGCCTTCCAGCCCTGGAGGTCTGCTATCCAGCCCTGGTAGCAGCACTGCCTGCCCTGGAGGTCTGCCTGCCTGCCCTGGAGGTCTGCCTTCCAGCCCTGGAGGTCTGCTATCCAGCCCTGGTAGCAGCACTGCCTGCCCTGGAGGTCTGCCTGCCTGCCTTCCAGCCCTGGAGGTCTGCTATCCAGCCCTGGTAGCAGCACTGCCTGCCCTGGAGGTCTGCCTGCCTGCCCTGGAGGTCTGCCTTCCAGCCCTGGAGGACAGCCTGCCTGCCCTGGTAGCAGCACTGCCTGCCTTCCAGCCCTGGAGGTCTGCCTGTTAGCCCTGGAGGTCTGCTATCCAGCCCTGGTAGCAGCACTGCCTGCCCTGGAGGTCTGCCTGCCTGCCCTGGAGGTCTGCCTGTTAGCCCTGGAGGTCAGCCTGTTAGCCCTGGAGGTCTGCTATCCAGCCCTGGAGGTCAGCTATCCAGCCCTGGAGGTCTGCCTGCCTGCCTGCCTGCCCTGGAGGTCAGCCTGCCAGCCCTGGAGGTCTGCCTGTTAGCCCTGGAGGTCTGCTATCCAGCCCTGGAGGTCTGCTATCCAGCCCTGGTAGCAGCACTGCCTGCCCTGGAGGTCTGCCTGCCTGCCCTGGAGGTCTGCCTTCCAGCCCTGGAGGACAGCCTGCCTGCCCTGGTAGCAGCACTGCCTGCCTTCCAGCCCTGGAGGTCTGCCTGTTAGCCCTGGAGGTCTGCTATCCAGCCCTGGTAGCAGCACTGCCTGCCCTGGAGGTCTGCCTGCCTGCCCTGGAGGTCTGCCTGTTAGCCCTGGAGGTCAGCCTGTTAGCCCTGGAGGTCTGCTATCCAGCCCTGGAGGTCAGCTATCCAGCCCTGGAGGTCTGCCTGCCTGCCCTGGAGGTCTGCCTGTTAGCCCTGGAGGTCTGCTATCCAGCCCTGGAGGTCTGCTATCCAGCCCTGGTAGCAGCACTGCCAGCCCTGGAGGTCTGCCTGTTAGCCCTGGAGGTCTGCTATCCAGCCCTGGTAGCAGCACTGCCTGCCCTGGAGGTCTGCCTGCCTGCCCTGGAGGTCTGCCTGTTAGCCCTGGAGGTCTGCCTGTTAGCCCTGGAGGACAGCCTGCCTGCCCTGGTGGCAGCACTGCCTGCCCTGGAGGTCTGCTATCCAGCCCTGGAGGACAGCCTGCCTGCCCTGGTAGCAGCACTGCCTGCCTTCCAGCCCTGGAGGTCTGCCTGTTAGCCCTGGAGGTCTGCTATCCAGCCCTGGTAGCAGCACTGCCTGCCCTGGAGGTCTGCCTGCCTGCCTTCCAGCCCTGGAGGTCTGCTATCCAGCCCTGGTAGCAGCACTGCCTGCCCTGGAGGTCTGCCTGCCTGCCCTGGAGGTCTGCCTTCCAGCCCTGGAGGACAGCCTGCCTGCCCTGGTAGCAGCACTGCCTGCCTTCCAGCCCTGGAGGTCTGCCTGCCTGCCTGTTAGCCCTGGAGGTCAGCCTGTTAGCCCTGGAGGTCTGCTATCCAGCCCTGGAGGTCTGCCTGCCTGCCCTGGAGGTCTGCTATCCAGCCCTGGAGGTCTGCCTGCCTGCCTGTTAGCCCTGGAGGTCTGCCTGCCTGCCCTGGCAGCAGCACTGCCTGCCCTGGAGGTCTGCCTGCCTGCCCTGGTAGCAGCACTGCCTGCCCTGGAGGTCAGCCTGCCTGCCCTGGAGGTCTGCCTGTTAGCCCTGGAGGTCTGCTATCCAGCCCTGGAGGTCTGCCTGCCTGCCCTGGAGGTCTGCCTGCCTGCCCTGGAGGTCTGCTATCCAGCCCTGGAGGTCTGCCTGTTAGCCCTGGAGGTCAGCCTGTTAGCCCTGGAGGTCTGCTATCCAGCCCTGGAGGTCTGCCTGCCTGCCATCCAGCCCTGGAGGTCTGCTATCCAGCCCTGGTAGCAGCACTGCCTGCCCTGGAGGTCTGCCTGCCTGCCCTGGAGGTCTGCCTTCCAGCCCTGGAGGACAGCCTGCCTGCCCTGGTAGCAGCACTGCCTGCCTTCCAGCCCTGGAGGTCTGCCTGCCTGCCTGTTAGCCCTGGAGGTCAGCCTGTTAGCCCTGGAGGTCTGCTATCCAGCCCTGGAGGTCTGCCTGCCTGCCCTGGAGGTCTGCTATCCAGCCCTGGAGGTCTGCTATCCAGCCCTGGTAGCAGCACTGCCTGCCCTGGAGGTCTGCTATCCAGCCCTGGAGGTCTGCCTGCCTGCCCTGGTAGCAGCACTGCCTGCCCTGGAGGTCTGCCGGCCTGCCCTGGAGGTCTGCTATCCAGCCCTGGAGGTCTGCCTGTTAGCCCTGGAGGTCTGCTATCCAGCCCTGGAGGTCTGCCTGCCTGCCCTGGCAGCAGCACTGCCTGCCCTGGAGGTCAGCCTGCCTGCCCTGGAGGTCTGCCTGTTAGCCCTGGAGGTCTGCTATCCAGCCCTGGAGGTCTGCCTGCCTGCCCTGGAGGTCTGCCTGCCTGCCCTGGAGGTC
The DNA here is from genome assembly GCF_036373705.1 of Amia ocellicauda. Lineage (NCBI taxonomy): Eukaryota > Metazoa > Chordata > Actinopteri > Amiiformes > Amiidae > Amia > Amia ocellicauda. Next base: position 71,521 of record NW_027102680.1, read on the forward strand.
TGCCTTCCAGCCCTGGAGGTCTGCCTGCCTGCCCTGGTAGCAGCACTGCCTGCCCTGGAGGTCTGCTATCCAGCCCTGGAGGTCTGCCTGCCTGCCTGTTAGCCCTGGAGGTCTGCTATCCAGCCCTGGAGGTCTGCCTGCCTGCCCTGGAGGTCTGCCTTCCAGCCCTGGAGGTCTGCCTGCCTGCCTGTTAGCCCTGGAGGTCTGCCTGCCTGCCCTGGCAGCAGCACTGCCTGCCCTGGAGGTCAGCCTGCCAGCCCTGGAGGTCTGCCTGCCTGCCTGTTAGCCCTGGAGGTCTGCCTGCCTGCCCTGGAGGTCTGCCTGTTAGCCCTGGAGGTCAGCCTGTTAGCCCTGGAGGTCTGCTATCCAGCCCTGGAGGTCTGCCTGCCTGCCTGTTAGCCCTGGAGGTCAGCCTTCCAGCCCTGGCAGCACGGCCTACCAGCCTGCCAGCCTGCCCTCCCCAGCCACACAGCCCTGCCTGCCTGCCCTGGAGGTCAGCCTTCCAGCCCTGGAGGTCTGCCTGCCTGCCTTCCAGCCCTGCCTGCCTGCCTGCCTGCCCTGGAGGTCAGCCTTCCAGCCCTGGCAGCACGGCCTACCAGCCTGCCAGCCTGCCCTCCCCAGCCACACAGCCCTGCCTGCCTGCCCTGGAGGTCAGCCTTCCAGCCCTGGAGGTCTGCCTGCCTGCCATCCAGCCCTGGAAGTCAGCCTTCCAGCCCTGGAGGTCAGCCTTCCAGCCCTGGCAGCAGCACGGCCTACCAGCCTGCCAGCCTGCCCTCCCCAGCCACACAGCCCTGCCTGCCTGCCTGCCAGCCCTGGAGGTCTGCCTGCCTGCCTGCTGCTGCTAGGCCGCTGCCCCGAGCCGCCGACCCCATCGACAGGAACACGAGAGAGTTTACAAGCGAGAGGAGGCCACATATTCGACACCTTTCGTGCTCGTTTTAGGGTCCTCTCCAGTCTGTTTGGACGTGTGTTATTCTGAATCTGCTGCTTTAACTCAAGGGATTCTGTCGTGATTGATGCCTTGTACTTCGCTGTATGTTTGCACTGGTGTTGTAAGTCGCCCTCTGTAAGATCATCATTTATTATCTGCCAAGAAATAAAGATCATCATAATGTTCCCCAACTTTCAGCTTCTGGGGAGTTTGTTCCAGAGTGTGACGACTCTCTCTCTATCACCATCTCTCTCTCCCTCTCCACCTCTCTCTCTCTCTCTCTCCCTCTCTCTATCTCTCCCTCTCTCTCACTGTGTGTGTGTGTGTGTGTGTGTGTGTGTGTGTGTGTACAGCAGTGTCCCTAGACGAGAGAGATATCCCTAGACGGGGAAATTACTTTCAAACTGCAGTACCGAAATGTGTCCGTTAGATGGCAGCATGCACCAAGGAATGAAGGAAAGTGCAAAACAAAATGAAAAGGCACATCGCCTGGGCGAAAAATAATCGTAACAAATCAACGGGGGCATTTCTCGGAAAACTAACACCGGGGCAGTGCTCAGGGGGGTCCCACCTCGTGGCCACCCGGTTTGGGGGGCCATCGGGGCCGGCTGAAGAATCGCCCATACTCTGCCATAGGCAGCCCACGGTCCATCCGATCAGAGCAATGCCGGGCGGCCGGCAACCTATGGATCATAACACATCAACGGAGGCATGATAAGAGCATCTTTTATTATCTGCCAAGAAATATAGACCATCACAATGTTCCCCAACTTTCAGCTTCTACCACATCGCTGGGGAGTTTATTCCACTGTGTGACTACTCTCTCTCTATCTCTCTCTCTCTCTCTCTCTCTCTCTGTGTGTGTGTGTGTGTGTGTGTGTGTGTGTGTGTGTGTGTGTGTGTACAGCAGTGTCTCCGGTTTTCCTTTTGGAATGCCTTGAAGCCGGGGGGGCTTTGCACTCATGAGAACATAGGGTGTCCTTGCCCTCCTTTCGCAGCCCAGGGCATTGAGAGATCCCTAGACGGGGAAATTACTTTCAAACTGCAGTACCGAAATGTGTCCGTTAGATGGTAGCATGCACCAAGGAATGAAGGAAAGTGCAAAACAAAATGAAAAGGCACATCGCCTGGGCGAAAAATAATCATAACAAATCAACGGGGGCATTTCTCGGAAAACTAACACCGGGGCAGTGCTCAGGGGGGTCCCACCTCGTGGCCACCCGGTTTGGGGGGCGATCGGGGCCGGTTCCGAAAATCGCTAAATCTCCCATAGCCAGCCCACGCTCCATCCGATAGAGCACTGCCGGGCGGCCGGCCGGCAACTACGGATCATAACAAATCAACGGGGGCATTTCTCGGAAAACTAACACCGGGGCAGTGCTCAGGGGGGTCCCACCTCGTGGCCACCCGGTTTGGGGGGCGATCGGGGCCGGTTCCGAAAATCGCTAAATCTCCCATAGCCAGCCCACGCTCCATCCGATAGAGCACTGCCGGGCGGCCGGCCGGCAACTACGGATCATAACAAATCAACGGGGGCATTTCTCCGAAAACTAACACCGGGGCAGTGCTCAGGGGGGTCCCACCTCGTGGCCACCCGGTTTGGGGGGCGATCGGGGCCGGTTCCGAAAATCGCTAAATCTCCCATAGCCAGCCCACGCTCCATCCGATAGAGCAATGCCGGGCGGCCGGCCGGCAACTACGGATCATAAGAAATCAACGGGGGCATTTCTCCGAAAACTAACACCGGGGCAGTGCTCAGGGGGGTCCCACCTCGTGGCCACCCGGTTTGGGGGGCGATCGGGGCCGGTTCCGAAAATCGCTAAATCTCCCATAGCCAGCCCACGCTCCATCCGATAGAGCAATGCCGGGCGGCCGGCCGGCAACTACGGATCATAAGAAATCAACGGGGGCATTTCTCCGAAAACTAACACCGGGGCAGTGCTCAGGGGGGTCCCACCTCGTGGCCACCCGGTTTGGGGGGCGATCGGGGCCGGTTCCGAAAATCGCTAAATCTCCCATAGCCAGCCCACGCTCCATCCGATAGAGCACTGCCGGGCGGCCGGCCGGCAACTACGGATCATAACAAATCAACGGGGGCATTTCTCCGAAAACTAACACCGGGGCAGTGCTCAGGGGGGTCCCACCTCGTGGCCACCCGGGTCTGGGACCGATGGGAGCACTTTAAAATTTTCGAGTCAGGGGACCAGACGGCCGAGTGAAAAACTTTGAAAAATATTCTATCTCCTCACTCCCATTGACTTTACATTAGGGCGACCAGGCGGCCGGCGGAAAAAAAATCATAACAAATCAACGGGGGCATTTCTCCGAAAACTAACACCGGGGCTGTGCTCAGGGGGCTCCCAGCTATCAGCCCCCCGGGTCTGGGGGCATTGTTTTTCTTTTTAATCATTTTGAGCATTTCCCCCAGTTTAGAGATGTGTGCCCCTAGACAACCCATTGAGAATAACTATGAAATGTTCTGAAGTTTTGATTTTCAAATGTCGGTGAAAATTGAAAAACGTCATATATTCTTCAAAGGAAGCATGGGGCGATGGTAGGGAGAGTCCCCGCAGCGTGCCTCGGCGGCGATGGGAGCGTTTTCGATGTCCCCGTCCCCCCCCCATAGGGATAGAAGGGGAGTTAGGTGACCAGGCGTCCCGGGTCCCAAAAATCGAAAAATTAATATAGAATGCTTTTTAATCCAGAAATAAAGTAGGGGGCAGTCCTGGTGAGAGTCCCAGCCACAGCCCCAGTGTGTTTTGGAGCCGTTTGGGGCCGGGTGAAAAACTTTGAAAAATGTTCTATCTCCTCACTCCCATTGACTTTACATTAGGGCGACCAGGCGGCCGGCGGAAAAAAAATCATAACAAATCAACGGGGGCATTTCTCGGAAAACTAACACCGGGGCAGTGCTCAGGGGGGTCCCACCTCGTGGCCACCCGGTTTGGGGGGCCATCGGGGCCGGCTGAAGAATCGCCCATACTCTGCCATAGGCAGCCCACGGTCCATCCGATCAGAGCAATGCCGGGCGGCCGGCAACCTATGGATCATAACACATCAACGGAGGCATGATAAGAGCATCTTTTATTATCTGCCAAGAAATATAGACCATCACAATGTTCCCCAACTTTCAGCTTCTACCACATCGCTGGGGAGTTTATTCCACTGTGTGACTACTCTCTCTCTATCTCTCTCTCTCTCTCTCTGTGTGTGTGTGTGTGTGTGTGTGTGTGTGTGTGTGTACAGCAGTGTCCCTAGACGAGAGAGATATCCCTAGACGGGGAAATTACTTTCAAACTGCAGTACCGAAATGTGTCCGTTAGATGGCAGCATGCACCAAGGAATGAAGGAAAGTGCAAAACAAAATGAAAAGGCACATCGCCTGGGCGAAAAATAATCGTAACAAATCAACGGGGGCATTTCTCGGAAAACTAACACCGGGGCAGTGCTCAGGGGGGTCCCACCTCGTGGCCACCCGGTTTGGGGGGCCATCGGGGCCGGCTGAAGAATCGCCCATACTCTGCCATAGGCAGCCCACGGTCCATCCGATCAGAGCAATGCCGGGCGGCCGGCAACCTATGGATCATAACACATCAACGGAGGCATGATAAGAGCATCTTTTATTATCTGCCAAGAAATATAGACCATCACAATGTTCCCCAACTTTCAGCTTCTACCACATCGCTGGGGAGTTTATTCCACTGTGTGACTACTCTCTCTCTATCTCTCTCTCTCTCTCTCTCTCTCTCTGTGTGTGTGTGTGTGTGTGTGTGTGTGTGTGTGTGTGTGTGTGTGTACAGCAGTGTCTCCGGTTTTCCTTTTGGAATGCCTTGAAGCCGGGGGGGCTTTGCACTCATGAGAACATAGGGTGTCCTTGCCCTCCTTTCGCAGCCCAGGGCATTGAGAGATCCCTAGACGGGGAAATTACTTTCAAACTGCAGTACCGAAATGTGTCCGTTAGATGGTAGCATGCACCAAGGAATGAAGGAAAGTGCAAAACAAAATGAAAAGGCACATCGCCTGGGCGAAAAATAATCATAACAAATCAACGGGGGCATTTCTCGGAAAACTAACACCGGGGCAGTGCTCAGGGGGGTCCCACCTCGTGGCCACCCGGTTTGGGGGGCGATCGGGGCCGGTTCCGAAAATCGCTAAATCTCCCATAGCCAGCCCACGCTCCATCCGATAGAGCACTGCCGGGCGGCCGGCCGGCAACTACGGATCATAACAAATCAACGGGGGCATTTCTCGGAAAACTAACACCGGGGCAGTGCTCAGGGGGGTCCCACCTCGTGGCCACCCGGTTTGGGGGGCGATCGGGGCCGGTTCCGAAAATCGCTAAATCTCCCATAGCCAGCCCACGCTCCATCCGATAGAGCACTGCCGGGCGGCCGGCCGGCAACTACGGATCATAACAAATCAACGGGGGCATTTCTCCGAAAACTAACACCGGGGCAGTGCTCAGGGGGGTCCCACCTCGTGGCCACCCGGTTTGGGGGGCGATCGGGGCCGGTTCCGAAAATCGCTAAATCTCCCATAGCCAGCCCACGCTCCATCCGATAGAGCAATGCCGGGCGGCCGGCCGGCAACTACGGATCATAAGAAATCAACGGGGGCATTTCTCCGAAAACTAACACCGGGGCAGTGCTCAGGGGGGTCCCACCTCGTGGCCACCCGGTTTGGGGGGCGATCGGGGCCGGTTCCGAAAATCGCTAAATCTCCCATAGCCAGCCCACGCTCCATCCGATAGAGCAATGCCGGGCGGCCGGCCGGCAACTACGGATCATAAGAAATCAACGGGGGCATTTCTCCGAAAACTAACACCGGGGCAGTGCTCAGGGGGGTCCCACCTCGTGGCCACCCGGTTTGGGGGGCGATCGGGGCCGGTTCCGAAAATCGCTAAATCTCCCATAGCCAGCCCACGCTCCATCCGATAGAGCACTGCCGGGCGGCCGGCCGGCAACTACGGATCATAACAAATCAACGGGGGCATTTCTCCGAAAACTAACACCGGGGCAGTGCTCAGGGGGGTCCCACCTCGTGGCCACCCGGGTCTGGGACCGATGGGAGCACTTTAAAATTTTCGAGTCAGGGGACCAGACGGCCGAGTGAAAAACTTTGAAAAATATTCTATCTCCTCACTCCCATTGACTTTACATTAGGGCGACCAGGCGGCCGGCGGAAAAAAAATCATAACAAATCAACGGGGGCATTTCTCCGAAAACTAACACCGGGGCTGTGCTCAGGGGGCTCCCAGCTATCAGCCACCCTATCCCGGGACCGATGGGAGCACTTTAAAATTTTCGAGTCAGGGGACCAGACGGCCGAGTGAAAAACTTTGAAAAATATTCTATCTCCTCACTCCCATTGACTTTACATTAGGGCGACCAGGCGGCCGGCGGAAAAAAAATCATAACAAATCAACGGAGGCATTTCTCCGAAAACTAACACCGGGGCAGTGCTCAGGGGCCTCCCAGCTATCAGCCCCCCGGGTCTGGGGGCATTGTTTTTCTTTTTAATCATTTTGAGCATTTCCCCCAGTTTAGAGATGTGTGCCCCTAGACAACCCATTGAGAATAACTATGAAATGTTCTGAAGTTTTGATTTTCAAATGTCGGTGAAAATTGAAAAACGTCATATATTCTTCAAAGGAAGCATGGGGCGATGGTAGGGAGAGTCCCCGCAGCGTGCCTCGGCGGCGATGGGAGCGTTTTCGATGTCCCCGCCCCCCCCCCATAGGGATAGAAGGGGAGTTAGGTGACCAGGCGTCCCGGGTCCCAAAAATCGAAAAATTAATATAGAATGCTTTTTAATCCAGAAATAAAGTAGGGGGCAGTCCTGGTGAGAGTCCCAGCCACAGCCCCAGTGTGTTTTGGAGCCGTTTGGGGCCGGGTGAAAAACTTTGAAAAATGTTCTATCTCCTCACTCCCATTGACTTTACATTAGGGCGACCAGGCGGCCGGCGGAAAAAAAATCATAACAAATCAACGGAGGCATTTCTCCGAAAACTAACACCGGGGCAGTGCTCAGGGGGGTCCCACCTCGTGGCCACCCGGTTTGGGGGGCGATCGGGGCCGGTTCCGAAAATCGCTAAATCTCCCATAGCCAGCCCACGCTCCATCCGATAGAGCACTGCCGGGCGGCCGGCCGGCAACTACGGATCATAACAAATCAACGGGGGCATTTCTCCGAAAACTAACACCGGGGCAGTGCTCAGGGGGGTCCCACCTCGTGGCCACCCGGGTCTGGGACCGATGGGAGCACTTTAAAATTTTCGAGTCAGGGGACCAGACGGCCGAGTGAAAAACTTTGAAAAATATTCTATCTCCTCACTCCCATTGACTTTACATTAGGGCGACCAGGCGGCCGGCGGAAAAAAAATCATAACAAATCAACGGGGGCATTTCTCCGAAAACTAACACCGGGGCTGTGCTCAGGGGGCTCCCAGCTATCAGCCCCCCGGGTCTGGGGGCATTGTTTTTCTTTTTAATCATTTTGAGCATTTCCCCCAGTTTAGAGATGTGTGCCCCTAGACAACCCATTGAGAATAACTATGAAATGTTCTGAAGTTTTGATTTTCAAATGTCGGTGAAAATTGAAAAACGTCATATATTCTTCAAAGGAAGCATGGGGCGATGGTAGGGAGAGTCCCCGCAGCGTGCCTCGGCGGCGATGGGAGCGTTTTCGATGTCCCCGTCCCCCCCCCATAGGGATAGAAGGGGAGTTAGGTGACCAGGCGTCCCGGGTCCCAAAAATCGAAAAATTAATATAGAATGCTTTTTAATCCAGAAATAAAGTAGGGGGCAGTCCTGGTGAGAGTCCCAGCCACAGCCCCAGTGTGTTTTGGAGCCGTTTGGGGCCGGGTGAAAAACTTTGAAAAATGTTCTATCTCCTCACTCCCATTGACTTTACATTAGGGCGACCAGGCGGCCGGCGGAAAAAAAATCATAACAAATCAACGGGGGCATTTCTCGGAAAACTAACACCGGGGCAGTGCTCAGGGGGGTCCCACCTCGTGGCCACCCGGTTTGGGGGGCCATCGGGGCCGGCTGAAGAATCGCCCATACTCTGCCATAGGCAGCCCACGGTCCATCCGATCAGAGCAATGCCGGGCGGCCGGCAACCTATGGATCATAACACATCAACGGAGGCATGATAAGAGCATCTTTTATTATCTGCCAAGAAATATAGACCATCACAATGTTCCCCAACTTTCAGCTTCTACCACATCGCTGGGGAGTTTATTCCACTGTGTGACTACTCTCTCTCTATCTCTCTCTCTCTCTCTCTGTGTGTGTGTGTGTGTGTGTGTGTGTGTGTGTGTGTACAGCAGTGTCCCTAGACGAGAGAGATATCCCTAGACGGGGAAATTACTTTCAAACTGCAGTACCGAAATGTGTCCGTTAGATGGCAGCATGCACCAAGGAATGAAGGAAAGTGCAAAACAAAATGAAAAGGCACATCGCCTGGGCGAAAAATAATCGTAACAAATCAACGGGGGCATTTCTCGGAAAACTAACACCGGGGCAGTGCTCAGGGGGGTCCCACCTCGTGGCCACCCGGTTTGGGGGGCCATCGGGGCCGGCTGAAGAATCGCCCATACTCTGCCATAGGCAGCCCACGGTCCATCCGATCAGAGCAATGCCGGGCGGCCGGCAACCTATGGATCATAACACATCAACGGAGGCATGATAAGAGCATCTTTTATTATCTGCCAAGAAATATAGACCATCACAATGTTCCCCAACTTTCAGCTTCTACCACATCGCTGGGGAGTTTATTCCACTGTGTGACTACTCTCTCTCTATCTCTCTCTCTCTCTCTCTCTCTCTCTGTGTGTGTGTGTGTGTGTGTGTGTGTGTGTGTGTGTGTGTGTGTGTACAGCAGTGTCTCCGGTTTTCCTTTTGGAATGCCTTGAAGCCGGGGGGGCTTTGCACTCATGAGAACATAGGGTGTCCTTGCCCTCCTTTCGCAGCCCAGGGCATTGAGAGATCCCTAGACGGGGAAATTACTTTCAAACTGCAGTACCGAAATGTGTCCGTTAGATGGTAGCATGCACCAAGGAATGAAGGAAAGTGCAAAACAAAATGAAAAGGCACATCGCCTGGGCGAAAAATAATCATAACAAATCAACGGGGGCATTTCTCGGAAAACTAACACCGGGGCAGTGCTCAGGGGGGTCCCACCTCGTGGCCACCCGGTTTGGGGGGCGATCGGGGCCGGTTCCGAAAATCGCTAAATCTCCCATAGCCAGCCCACGCTCCATCCGATAGAGCACTGCCGGGCGGCCGGCCGGCAACTACGGATCATAACAAATCAACGGGGGCATTTCTCGGAAAACTAACACCGGGGCAGTGCTCAGGGGGGTCCCACCTCGTGGCCACCCGGTTTGGGGGGCGATCGGGGCCGGTTCCGAAAATCGCTAAATCTCCCATAGCCAGCCCACGCTCCATCCGATAGAGCACTGCCGGGCGGCCGGCCGGCAACTACGGATCATAACAAATCAACGGGGGCATTTCTCCGAAAACTAACACCGGGGCAGTGCTCAGGGGGGTCCCACCTCGTGGCCACCCGGTTTGGGGGGCGATCGGGGCCGGTTCCGAAAATCGCTAAATCTCCCATAGCCAGCCCACGCTCCATCCGATAGAGCAATGCCGGGCGGCCGGCCGGCAACTACGGATCATAAGAAATCAACGGGGGCATTTCTCCGAAAACTAACACCGGGGCAGTGCTCAGGGGGGTCCCACCTCGTGGCCACCCGGTTTGGGGGGCGATCGGGGCCGGTTCCGAAAATCGCTAAATCTCCCATAGCCAGCCCACGCTCCATCCGATAGAGCAATGCCGGGCGGCCGGCCGGCAACTACGGATCATAAGAAATCAACGGGGGCATTTCTCCGAAAACTAACACCGGGGCAGTGCTCAGGGGGGTCCCACCTCGTGGCCACCCGGTTTGGGGGGCGATCGGGGCCGGTTCCGAAAATCGCTAAATCTCCCATAGCCAGCCCACGCTCCATCCGATAGAGCACTGCCGGGCGGCCGGCCGGCAACTACGGATCATAACAAATCAACGGGGGCATTTCTCCGAAAACTAACACCGGGGCAGTGCTCAGGGGGGTCCCACCTCGTGGCCACCCGGGTCTGGGACCGATGGGAGCACTTTAAAATTTTCGAGTCAGGGGACCAGACGGCCGAGTGAAAAACTTTGAAAAATATTCTATCTCCTCACTCCCATTGACTTTACATTAGGGCGACCAGGCGGCCGGCGGAAAAAAAATCATAACAAATCAACGGGGGCATTTCTCCGAAAACTAACACCGGGGCTGTGCTCAGGGGGCTCCCAGCTATCAGCCACCCTATCCCGGGACCGATGGGAGCACTTTAAAATTTTCGAGTCAGGGGACCAGACGGCCGAGTGAAAAACTTTGAAAAATATTCTATCTCCTCACTCCCATTGACTTTACATTAGGGCGACCAGGCGGCCGGCGGAAAAAAAATCATAACAAATCAACGGAGGCATTTCTCCGAAAACTAACACCGGGGCAGTGCTCAGGGGCCTCCCAGCTATCAGCCCCCCGGGTCTGGGGGCATTGTTTTTCTTTTTAATCATTTTGAGCATTTCCCCCAGTTTAGAGATGTGTGCCCCTAGACAACCCATTGAGAATAACTATGAAATGTTCTGAAGTTTTGATTTTCAAATGTCGGTGAAAATTGAAAAACGTCATATATTCTTCAAAGGAAGCATGGGGCGATGGTAGGGAGAGTCCCCGCAGCGTGCCTCGGCGGCGATGGGAGCGTTTTCGATGTCCCCGCCCCCCCCCCATAGGGATAGAAGGGGAGTTAGGTGACCAGGCGTCCCGGGTCCCAAAAATCGAAAAATTAATATAGAATGCTTTTTAATCCAGAAATAAAGTAGGGGGCAGTCCTGGTGAGAGTCCCAGCCACAGCCCCAGTGTGTTTTGGAGCCGTTTGGGGCCGGGTGAAAAACTTTGAAAAATGTTCTATCTCCTCACTCCCATTGACTTTACATTAGGGCGACCAGGCGGCCGGCG
>NW_027102680.1:95000-105000 GCF_036373705.1 Amia ocellicauda
GGCCGGTCCGCCCCAGGCAGCGGCCGAGATGCAGCACCGGGGGCCCGGCCTGCCTGCCCTGGAGGTCAGCCTGCCAGCCCTGGAGGTCTGCCTTCCAGCCCTGGAGGACAGCCTGCCTGCCCTGGTAGCAGCACTGCCTGCCTTCCAGCCCTGGAGGTCTGCCTGTTAGCCCTGGAGGTCTGCTATCCAGCCCTGGTAGCAGCACTGCCTGCCCTGGAGGTCTGCCTGCCTGCCTTCCAGCCCTGGAGGTCTGCTATCCAGCCCTGGTAGCAGCACTGCCTGCCCTGGAGGTCTGCCTGCCTGCCCTGGAGGTCTGCCTTCCAGCCCTGGAGGACAGCCTGCCTGCCCTGGTAGCAGCACTGCCTGCCTTCCAGCCCTGGAGGTCTGCCTGTTAGCCCTGGAGGTCTGCTATCCAGCCCTGGTAGCAGCACTGCCTGCCCTGGAGGTCTGCCTGCCTGCCCTGGAGGTCTGCCTGTTAGCCCTGGAGGTCTGCTATCCAGCCCTGGAGGTCTGCTATCCAGCCCTGGTAGCAGCACTGCCAGCCCTGGAGGTCTGCCTGTTAGCCCTGGAGGTCTGCTATCCAGCCCTGGTAGCAGCACTGCCTGCCCTGGAGGTCAGCCTGTTAGCCCTGGAGGACAGCCTGCCTGCCCTGGTAGCAGCACTGCCTGCCTTCCAGCCCTGGAGGTCTGCCTGTTAGCCCTGGAGGTCTGCTATCCAGCCCTGGTAGCAGCACTGCCTGCCCTGGAGGTCTGCCTGCCTGCCTTCCAGCCCTGGAGGTCTGCTATCCAGCCCTGGTAGCAGCACTGCCTGCCCTGGAGGTCTGCCTGCCTGCCCTGGAGGTCTGCCTTCCAGCCCTGGAGGACAGCCTGCCTGCCCTGGTAGCAGCACTGCCTGCCTTCCAGCCCTGGAGGTCTGCCTGCCTGCCCTGGAGGTCAGCCTGTTAGCCCTGGAGGTCTGCCTGCCTGCCATCCAGCCCTGGCAGCAGCACTGCCTGCCCTGGTAGCAGCACTGCCTGCCCTGGAGGTCTGCTATCCAGCCCTGGTAGCAGCACTGCCTGCCCTGGAGGTCTGCCTGCCTGCCTGCCAGCCCTGGAGGTCTGCCTGTTAGCCCTGGAGGTCTGCTATCCAGCCCTGGAGGTCTGCCTGCCTGCCATCCAGCCCTGGCAGCAGCACTGCCTGCCCTGGTAGCAGCACTGCCTGCCCTGGAGGTCTGCTATCCAGCCCTGGAGGACAGCCTGCCTGCCCTGGTAGCAGCACTGCCTGCCCTGGAGGTCTGCTATCCAGCCCTGGAGGACAGCCTGCCTGCCCTGGTGGCAGCACTGCCTGCCCTGGAGGTCTGCTATCCAGCCCTGGAGGACAGCCTGCCTGCCCTGGTAGCAGCACTGCCTGCCCTGGAGGTCAGCCTGTTAGCCCTGGAGGTCTGCCTGCCTGCCCTGGAGGTCAGCCTGTTAGCCCTGGAGGTCTGCCTGCCTGCCATCCAGCCCTGGCAGCAGCACTGCCTGCCCTGGTAGCAGCACTGCCTGCCCTGGAGGTCTGCTATCCAGCCCTGGTAGCAGCACTGCCTGCCCTGGAGGTCTGCCTGCCTGCCTGCCAGCCCTGGAGGTCTGCCTGTTAGCCCTGGAGGTCTGCTATCCAGCCCTGGAGGTCTGCTATCCAGCCCTGGTAGCAGCACTGCCTGCCCTGGAGGTCAGCCTGTTAGCCCTGGAGGTCTGCCTGCCTGCCCTGGTAGCAGCACGGCCTACCTGCCTGCCTGCCCTCGAGGTCTGCCTGCCTGCCTGCCCTGGAGGTCAGCCTTCCAGCCCTGGCAGCAGCACGGCCTACCTGCCTGCCAGCCTGCCCTCCCCAGCCACACAGCCCTGCCTGCCTGCCTGCCAGCCCTGGAGGTCTCCCTGCCAGCCCTGGAGGTCTGCCTGCCTGCCTGCCTGCCTGCCTGCCTGCCCTGGAGGTCTGCCATCCTGCCTTCCAGCCCTGGAGGTCAGCCTGCCAGCCCTGGAGGTCAGCCTGTTAGCCCTGGAGGTCTGCTATCCAGCCCTGGAGGTCTGCCTGCCTGCCATCCAGCCCTGGCAGCAGCACTGCCTGCCCTGGTAGCAGCACTGCCTGCCCTGGAGGTCTGCTATCCAGCCCTGGAGGACAGCCTGCCTGCCCTGGTAGCAGCACTGCCTGCCCTGGAGGTCTGCTATCCAGCCCTGGAGGACAGCCTGCCTGCCCTGGTGGCAGCACTGCCTGCCCTGGAGGTCTGCTATCCAGCCCTGGAGGACAGCCTGCCTGCCCTGGTAGCAGCACTGCCTGCCCTGGAGGTCAGCCTGTTAGCCCTGGAGGTCTGCCTGCCTGCCCTGGAGGTCAGCCTGTTAGCCCTGGAGGTCTGCCTGCCTGCCATCCAGCCCTGGCAGCAGCACTGCCTGCCCTGGTAGCAGCACTGCCTGCCCTGGAGGTCTGCTATCCAGCCCTGGTAGCAGCACTGCCTGCCCTGGAGGTCTGCCTGCCTGCCTGCCAGCCCTGGAGGTCTGCCTGTTAGCCCTGGAGGTCTGCTATCCAGCCCTGGAGGTCTGCTATCCAGCCCTGGTAGCAGCACTGCCTGCCCTGGAGGTCAGCCTGTTAGCCCTGGAGGTCTGCCTGCCTGCCCTGGTAGCAGCACGGCCTACCTGCCTGCCTGCCCTCGAGGTCTGCCTGCCTGCCTGCCCTGGAGGTCAGCCTTCCAGCCCTGGCAGCAGCACGGCCTACCTGCCTGCCAGCCTGCCCTCCCCAGCCACACAGCCCTGCCTGCCTGCCTGCCAGCCCTGGAGGTCTCCCTGCCAGCCCTGGAGGTCTGCCTGCCTGCCTGCCTGCCTGCCTGCCTGCCCTGGAGGTCTGCCATCCTGCCTTCCAGCCCTGGAGGTCAGCCTGCCAGCCCTGGAGGTCAGCCTGTTAGCCCTGGAGGTCTGCCTGCCTGCCTGCCTGCCTGCCCTGGAGGTCAGCCTGCCAGCCCTGGAGGTCTGCCTGCCTGCCTGCCTGCCCTGGAGGTCAGCCTGCCAGCCCTGGCAGCAGCACGGCCTACCTGCCTGCCTGCCCTGGAGGTCTGCCTGCCTGCCTGCCCTGGAGGTCAGCCTTCCAGCCCTGGCAGCAGCACGGCCTACCTGCCTGCCAGCCTGCCCTCCCCAGCCACACAGCCCTGCCTGCCTGCCTGCCAGCCCTGGAGGTCTCCCTGCCAGCCCTGGAGGTCTGCCTGCCTGCCTGCCTGCCTGCCTGCCTGCCCTGGAGGTCTGCCATCCTGCCTTCCAGCCCTGGAGGTCAGCCTGCCAGCCCTGGAGGTCAGCCTGTTAGCCCTGGAGGTCTGCCTGCCTGCCTGCCTGCCTGCCCTGGAGGTCAGCCTGCCAGCCCTGGAGGTCTGCCTGCCTGCCTGCCTGCCCTGGAGGTCAGCCTGCCAGCCCTGGCAGCAGCACGGCCTACCTGCCTGCCTGCCCTGGAGGTCTGCCTGCCTGCCTGCCCTGGAGGTCAGCCTTCCAGCCCTGGCAGCAGCACGGCCTACCTGCCTGCCAGCCTGCCCTCCCCAGCCACACAGCCCTGCCTGCCTGCCTGCCAGCCCTGGAGGTCTCCCTGCCAGCCCTGGAGGTCTGCCTGCCTGCCTGCCTGCCTGCCTGCCTGCCCTGGAGGTCTGCCATCCTGCCTTCCAGCCCTGGAGGTCAGCCTGCCAGCCCTGGAGGTCAGCCTTCCAGCCCTGGCAGCAGCACGGCCTACCAGCCTGCCAGCCTGCCCTCCCCAGCCACACAGCCCTGCCTGCCTGCCTGCCTGCCCTGGAGGTCTGCCTGCCTGCCTGCTGCTGCTAGGCCGCTGCCCCGAGCCGCCGACCCCATCGACAGGAACACGAGAGAGTTTACAAGCGAGAGGAGGCCACATATTCGACACCTTTCGTGCTCGTTTTAGGGTCCTCTCCAGTCTGTTTGGACGTGTGTTATTCTGAATCTGCTGCTTTAACTCAAGGGATTCTGTCGTGATTGATGCCTTGTACTTCGCTGTATGTTTGCACTGGTGTTGTAAGTCGCCCTCTGTAAGATCATCATTTATTATCTGCCAAGAAATAAAGATCATCATAATGTTCCCCAACTTTCAGCTTCTGGGGAGTTTGTTCCAGAGTGTGACGACTCTCTCTCTATCACCATCTCTCTCTCCCTCTCCACCTCTCTCTCTCTCTCTCTCCCTCTCTCTATCTCTCCCTCTCTCTCACTGTGTGTGTGTGTGTGTGTGTGTGTGTGTGTGTGTGTACAGCAGTGTCCCTAGACGAGAGAGATATCCCTAGACGGGGAAATTACTTTCAAACTGCAGTACCGAAATGTGTCCGTTAGATGGCAGCATGCACCAAGGAATGAAGGAAAGTGCAAAACAAAATGAAAAGGCACATCGCCTGGGCGAAAAATAATCGTAACAAATCAACGGGGGCATTTCTCGGAAAACTAACACCGGGGCAGTGCTCAGGGGGGTCCCACCTCGTGGCCACCCGGTTTGGGGGGCCATCGGGGCCGGCTGAAGAATCGCCCATACTCTGCCATAGGCAGCCCACGGTCCATCCGATCAGAGCAATGCCGGGCGGCCGGCAACCTATGGATCATAACACATCAACGGAGGCATGATAAGAGCATCTTTTATTATCTGCCAAGAAATATAGACCATCACAATGTTCCCCAACTTTCAGCTTCTACCACATCGCTGGGGAGTTTATTCCACTGTGTGACTACTCTCTCTCTATCTCTCTCTCTCTCTCTCTCTCTCTCTGTGTGTGTGTGTGTGTGTGTGTGTGTGTGTGTGTGTGTGTGTGTGTACAGCAGTGTCTCCGGTTTTCCTTTTGGAATGCCTTGAAGCCGGGGGGGCTTTGCACTCATGAGAACATAGGGTGTCCTTGCCCTCCTTTCGCAGCCCAGGGCATTGAGAGATCCCTAGACGGGGAAATTACTTTCAAACTGCAGTACCGAAATGTGTCCGTTAGATGGTAGCATGCACCAAGGAATGAAGGAAAGTGCAAAACAAAATGAAAAGGCACATCGCCTGGGCGAAAAATAATCATAACAAATCAACGGGGGCATTTCTCGGAAAACTAACACCGGGGCAGTGCTCAGGGGGGTCCCACCTCGTGGCCACCCGGTTTGGGGGGCGATCGGGGCCGGTTCCGAAAATCGCTAAATCTCCCATAGCCAGCCCACGCTCCATCCGATAGAGCACTGCCGGGCGGCCGGCCGGCAACTACGGATCATAACAAATCAACGGGGGCATTTCTCGGAAAACTAACACCGGGGCAGTGCTCAGGGGGGTCCCACCTCGTGGCCACCCGGTTTGGGGGGCGATCGGGGCCGGTTCCGAAAATCGCTAAATCTCCCATAGCCAGCCCACGCTCCATCCGATAGAGCACTGCCGGGCGGCCGGCCGGCAACTACGGATCATAACAAATCAACGGGGGCATTTCTCCGAAAACTAACACCGGGGCAGTGCTCAGGGGGGTCCCACCTCGTGGCCACCCGGTTTGGGGGGCGATCGGGGCCGGTTCCGAAAATCGCTAAATCTCCCATAGCCAGCCCACGCTCCATCCGATAGAGCACTGCCGGGCGGCCGGCCGGCAACTACGGATCATAACAAATCAACGGGGGCATTTCTCCGAAAACTAACACCGGGGCAGTGCTCAGGGGGGTCCCACCTCGTGGCCACCCGGTTTGGGGGGCGATCGGGGCCGGTTCCGAAAATCGCTAAATCTCCCATAGCCAGCCCACGCTCCATCCGATAGAGCACTGCCGGGCGGCCGGCCGGCAACTACGGATCATAACAAATCAACGGGGGCATTTCTCGGAAAACTAACACCGGGGCAGTGCTCAGGGGGGTCCCACCTCGTGGCCACCCGGTTTGGGGGGCGATCGGGGCCGGTTCCGAAAATCGCTAAATCTCCCATAGCCAGCCCACGCTCCATCCGATAGAGCACTGCCGGGCGGCCGGCCGGCAACTACGGATCATAACAAATCAACGGGGGCATTTCTCGGAAAACTAACACCGGGGCAGTGCTCAGGGGGGTCCCACCTCGTGGCCACCCGGTTTGGGGGGCGATCGGGGCCGGTTCCGAAAATCGCTAAATCTCCCATAGCCAGCCCACGCTCCATCCGATAGAGCACTGCCGGGCGGCCGGCCGGCAACTACGGATCATAACAAATCAACGGGGGCATTTCTCCGAAAACTAACACCGGGGCAGTGCTCAGGGGGGTCCCACCTCGTGGCCACCCGGTTTGGGGGGCGATCGGGGCCGGTTCCGAAAATCGCTAAATCTCCCATAGCCAGCCCACGCTCCATCCGATAGAGCACTGCCGGGCGGCCGGCCGGCAACTACGGATCATAACAAATCAACGGGGGCATTTCTCCGAAAACTAACACCGGGGCAGTGCTCAGGGGGGTCCCACCTCGTGGCCACCCGGTTTGGGGGGCGATCGGGGCCGGTTCCGAAAATCGCTAAATCTCCCATAGCCAGCCCACGCTCCATCCGATAGAGCACTGCCGGGCGGCCGGCCGGCAACTACGGATCATAACAAATCAACGGGGGCATTTCTCGGAAAACTAACACCGGGGCAGTGCTCAGGGGGGTCCCACCTCGTGGCCACCCGGTTTGGGGGGCGATCGGGGCCGGTTCCGAAAATCGCTAAATCTCCCATAGCCAGCCCACGCTCCATCCGATAGAGCACTGCCGGGCGGCCGGCCGGCAACTACGGATCATAACAAATCAACGGGGGCATTTCTCGGAAAACTAACACCGGGGCAGTGCTCAGGGGGGTCCCACCTCGTGGCCACCCGGTTTGGGGGGCGATCGGGGCCGGTTCCGAAAATCGCTAAATCTCCCATAGCCAGCCCACGCTCCATCCGATAGAGCAATGCCGGGCGGCCGGCCGGCAACTACGGATCATAACAAATCAACGGGGGCATTTCTCCGAAAACTAACACCGGGGCAGTGCTCAGGGGGGTCCCACCTCGTGGCCACCCGGTTTGGGGGGCGATCGGGGCCGGTTCCGAAAATCGCTAAATCTCCCATAGCCAGCCCACGCTCCATCCGATAGAGCAATGCCGGGCGGCCGGCCGGCAACTACGGATCATAACAAATCAACGGGGGCATTTCTCCGAAAACTAACACCGGGGCAGTGCTCAGGGGGGTCCCACCTCGTGGCCACCCGGGTCTGGGACCGATGGGAGCACTTTAAAATTTTCGAGTCAGGGGACCAGACGGCCGAGTGAAAAACTTTGAAAAATATTCTATCTCCTCACTCCCATTGACTTTACATTAGGGCGACCAGGCGGCCGGCGGAAAAAAAATCATAACAAATCAACGGGGGCATTTCTCCGAAAACTAACACCGGGGCAGTGCTCAGGGGGGTCCCACCTCGTGGCCACCCGGGTCTGGGACCGATGGGAGCACTTTAAAATTTTCGAGTCAGGGGACCAGACGGCCGAGTGAAAAACTTTGAAAAATATTCTATCTCCTCACTCCCATTGACTTTACATTAGGGCGACCAGGCGGCCGGCGGAAAAAAAATCATAACAAATCAACGGGGGCATTTCTCCGAAAACTAACACCGGGGCTGTGCTCAGGGGGCTCCCAGCTATCAGCCACCCTATCCCGGGACCGATGGGAGCACTTTAAAATTTTCGAGTCAGGGGACCAGACGGCCGAGTGAAAAACTTTGAAAAATATTCTATCTCCTCACTCCCATTGACTTTACATTAGGGCGACCAGGCGGCCGGCGGAAAAAAAATCATAACAAATCAACGGGGGCATTTCTCCGAAAACTAACACCGGGGCTGTGCTCAGGGGGCTCCCAGCTATCAGCCACCCTATCCCGGGACCGATGGGAGCACTTTAAAATTTTCGAGTCAGGGGACCAGACGGCCGAGTGAAAAACTTTGAAAAATATTCTATCTCCTCACTCCCATTGACTTTACATTAGGGCGACCAGGCGGCCGGCGGAAAAAAAATCATAACAAATCAACGGGGGCATTTCTCCGAAAACTAACACCGGGGCTGTGCTCAGGGGGCTCCCAGCTATCAGCCCCCCGGGTCTGGGGGCATTGTTTTTCTTTTTAATCATTTTGAGCATTTCCCCCAGTTTAGAGATGTGTGCCCCTAGACAACCCATTGAGAATAACTATGAAATGTTCTGAAGTTTTGATTTTCAAATGTCGGTGAAAATTGAAAAACGTCATATATTCTTCAAAGGAAGCATGGGGCGATGGTAGGGAGAGTCCCCGCAGCGTGCCTCGGCGGCGATGGGAGCGTTTTCGATGTCCCCGTCCCCCCCCCATAGGGATAGAAGGGGAGTTAGGTGACCAGGCGTCCCGGGTCCCAAAAATCGAAAAATTAATATAGAATGCTTTTTAATCCAGAAATAAAGTAGGGGGCAGTCCTGGTGAGAGTCCCAGCCACAGCCCCAGTGTGTTTTGGAGCCGTTTGGGGCCGGGTGAAAAACTTTGAAAAATGTTCTATCTCCTCACTCCCATTGACTTTACATTAGGGCGACCAGGCGGCCGGCGGAAAAAAAATCATAACAAATCAACGGGGGCATTTCTCCGAAAACTAACACCGGGGCTGTGCTCAGGGGGCTCCCAGCTATCAGCCACCCTATCCCGGGACCGATGGGAGCACTTTAAAATTTTCGAGTCAGGGGACCAGGCGGCCGAGTGAAAAACTTTGAAAAATTTTCTATCTCCTCACTCCCATTGACTTTGCATTAGGGCGACCAGGCGGCCGGCGGAAAAAAAATCATAACAAATCAACGGGGGCATTTCTCCGAAAACTAACACCGGGGCAGTGCTCAGGGGGCTCCCAGCTATCAGCCACCCTATCCCGGGACCGATGGGAGCACTTTAAAATTTTCGAGTTAGGGGACCAGGCGGCCGAGTGAAAAACTTAGAAAAATTTTCTATCTCCCCTAGGTGACCAGGCAGCCGGAGCTGATTTTTCTGACCCCTAAAACAATTATTAAAAGGTATTTTTTCGCCAAACTAAGACTTTTAAAATTCAAATAGGATGATTATCTACTGCCCCAGTGGGTTTTTGAACCATTTTAAGCCTTTTTGACAGTTTTCATTTTTCCCCCATTGACTTCAATGGGAGTTAGGTGACCAGTCCTCCGACTTTTGAACCTCTCCTGGGGGGGCTGTGAGCCCCCGATTTCTTTGCAAAGCACGTCATTCGATTCGTCTCAGTCCCCTCTATATACCCCGTGTGTTTGTTTTCTCGAAAAACCCCCGGAACACGGTTTTTTAGGGGGGGGGTGGGGGGGGGGTACTTCGGAGCCATTTGGGGGGGGGTAAACGACATTTCCCGAAATTAATTTTAACACAGCCTTCCTCAGAATCGCTTTTCCAACAAAATCCTTTTTATTTCGAGTCTCTACGATGTTCCTAAGTGGTCGAAACCACTTTTGGACAGTTTTTACACCAAACGGCTCGGGCGCACAGCGGGCCGTGTGCCGATGGGCGGTTCTCGCGGGTCTGAGGCGGGGCTAGGCTGCTCGCGGCGGGCATGGGAGTGCCGTGTGCAGCCGCCACAGTGTTCCAGGCTGTCAGCATTTCTCTACGGTGCCGGGGGAAATACAGGAACTGGGTTTTTGAAGACACTTAGTGCAATGAGAGAGGTCAAAACTGAGCTAAGGGCACTTGCTGGAGGAAAGTGGCTGGGCCCCGCTAGCTCTTTTACGGACACTTTCTGGACTTGGCCCGGGATTTTCAGACGGTTCTTTGCGACTGTCTGATCATCCAGCGAAATGCAAGGGGGGGAACGGTCCCGGCCGCACCCCGCGTTTCAGGCCTCGTCGGCGGCCCGCTCCGGCGGCTGCGCCCGCTAAGTCTTCGCGGCCCGCCGTGGAGAGTGTGTATGCTGCCCGCCCCAGACGTTCACCCCAAGGGCTTGCGGGCCTTTAAGGGTCTGTCTTTCGGGGTTTCACGGGCTCTGACCTCACCTCCCTGTGGTTCCCGACCGGGGTGTATGTATGCTGCCCGCCCCAGAC
>NW_027102680.1:115000-125000 GCF_036373705.1 Amia ocellicauda
GAGCCCGCACCCACCGGGGAGGTGTAGCCCTGCAGGCTGAGCGCCGGGAGCCGTCGGTCAGTGAGTGCTGAAGGAAAGCTCCAGCGCGGAGCCCGCACCCACCGGGGAGGTGTAGCCCTGCAGGCTGAGCGCCGGGAGCCGTCGGTCAGTGAGTGCTGAAGGAAAGCTCCAGCGCGGAGCCCGCACCCACCGGGGAGGTGTAGCCCTGCAGGCTGAGCGCCGGGAGCCGTCGGTCAGTGAGTGCTGAAGGAAAGCTCCAGCGCGGAGCCCGCACCCACCGGGGAGGTGTAGCCCTGCAGGCTGAGCGCCGGGAGCCGTCGGTCAGTGAGTGCTGAAGGAAAGCTCCAGCGCGGAGCCCGCACCCACCGGGGAGGTGTAGCCCTGCAGGCTGAGCGCCGGGAGCCGTCGGTCAGTGAGTGCTGAAGGAAAGCTCCAGCGCGGAGCCCGCACCCACCGGGGAGGTGTAGCCCTGCAGGCTGAGCGCCGGGAGCCGTCGGTCAGTGAGTGCTGAAGGAAAGCTCCAGCGCGGAGCCCGCACCCACCGGGGAGGTGTAGCCCTGCAGGCTGAGCGCCGGGAGCCGTCGGTCAGTGAGTGCTGAAGGAAAGCTCCAGCGCGGAGCCCGCACCCACCGGGGAGGTGTAGCCCTGCAGGCTGAGCGCCGGGAGCCGTCGGTCAGTGAGTGCTGAAGGAAAGCTCCAGCGCGGAGCCCGCACCCACCGGGGAGGTGTAGCCCTGCAGGCTGAGCGCCGGGAGCCGTCGGTCAGTGAGTGCTGAAGGAAAGCTCCAGCGCGGAGCCCGCACCCACCGGGGAGGTGTAGCCCTGCAGGCTGAGCGCCGGGAGCCGTCGGTCAGTGAGTGCTGAAGGAAAGCTCCAGCGCGGAGCCCGCACCCACCGGGGAGGTGTAGCCCTGCAGGCTGAGCGCCGGGAGCCGTCGGTCAGTGAGTGCTGAAGGAAAGCTCCAGCGCGGAGCCCGCACCCACCGGGGAGGTGTAGCCCTGCAGGCTGAGCGCCGGGAGCCGTCGGTCAGTGAGTGCTGAAGGAAAGCTCCAGCGCGGAGCCCGCACCCACCGGTGAGGTGTAGCCCTGCAGGCCGAGCGCTGGGAGCCGTCGGTCGTTCGGTCGGTCAGTCAGTGAGTGTGTGTGCTGAAGGAAAGCTCCAGCCCGGAGCCCGCACCCACCGGGGAGGAGTAGGCCTGCTGACTGAGCGCTGGGAGCCGTCGGTCGTTCGGTCGGTCAGAGAGTGAGTGTGTGTGCTGAAGGAGAGCTCCAGCCCGGAGCCCGCACCCACCGGGGAGGTGTAGCCCTGCAGGCTGAGCGCTGGGAGCCGTCGGTCGTTCGGTCGGTCAGAGAGTGAGTGTGTGTGCTGAAGGAGAGCTCCAGCCCGGAGCCCGCACCCACCGGGGAGGTGTAGCCCTGCAGGCTGAGCGCTGGGAGCCGTCGGTCGTTCGGTCGGTCAGTCAGTGAGTGTGTGTGCTGAAGGAAAGCTCCAGCCCGGAGCCCGCACCCACCGGGGAGGTGTAGCCCTGCAGGCTGAGCGCTGGGAGCCGTCGGTCGTTCGGTCGGTCAGTCAGTGAGTGTGTGTGCTCCAGCCCGGAGCCCGCACCCACCGGGGAGGTGTAGCCCTGCAGGCTGAGCGCTGGGAGCCGTCGGTCGGTCGGTCGGTCAGAGAGTGAGTGTGTGTGCTGAAGGGAAGCTCCAGCCCGGAGCCCGCACCCACCGGGGAGGTGTAGCCCTGCAGGCTGAGCGCTGGGAGCCGTCGGTCGTTCGGTCGGTCAGTCAGTGAGTGTGTGTGCTGAAGGAGAGCTCCAGCCCGGAGCCCGCACCCACCGGGGTGTGTAGCCCTGCAGGCTGAGCGCTGGGAGCCGTCGGTCGGTCAGTCAGTGAGTGTGTGTGCTGAAGGAAAGCTCCAGCCCGGCGTCCGTCCCCACCGGGGAGGAGTAGGCCTGCTGACTGAGCGCTGGGAGCCGTCGGTCGTTCGGTCGGTCAGAGAGTGAGTGTGTGTGCTGAAGGAGAGCTCCAGCCCGGAGCCCGCACCCACCGGGGTGTGTAGCCCTGCAGGCTGAGCGCTGGGAGCCGTCGGTCGGTCGGTCGGTCAGAGAGTGAGTGAGTGAGTGTGTGTGCTGAAGGGAAGCTCCAGCCCGGCGTCCGTCCCCACCGGGGAGTTGTGCCCGGGCCCGGGCCTCCTGCCGACGGACCGTGTGGCGCATTGTCCCGACTGCGGACTTTCTCCAGCAAAAAGGCGGAGGTGCAGTACCGCCATTTCGCCACACGAGGGACGGAATGGCACCCAACTGCCCCCTGGTGTCGAAAAAGCGCAAGGGCACCCGGGCCGGTCCGCCCCAGGCAGCGGCCGAGATGCAGCACCGGGGGCCCGGCCTGCCTGCCCTGGAGGTCAGCCTGCCAGCCCTGGAGGTCTGCCTTCCAGCCCTGGAGGTCAGCTATCCAGCCCTGGAGGTCTGCCTGCCTGCCTGCCTGCCCTGGAGGTCAGCCTGCCAGCCCTGGAGGTCTGCCTGTTAGCCCTGGAGGTCTGCTATCCAGCCCTGGAGGTCTGCTATCCAGCCCTGGTAGCAGCACTGCCAGCCCTGGAGGTCTGCCTGTTAGCCCTGGAGGTCTGCTATCCAGCCCTGGTAGCAGCACTGCCTGCCCTGGAGGTCTGCCTGCCTGCCTTCCAGCCCTGGAGGTCTGCTATCCAGCCCTGGTAGCAGCACTGCCTGCCCTGGAGGTCTGCCTGCCTGCCCTGGAGGTCTGCCTTCCAGCCCTGGAGGACAGCCTGCCTGCCCTGGTAGCAGCACTGCCTGCCTTCCAGCCCTGGAGGTCTGCCTGTTAGCCCTGGAGGTCTGCTATCCAGCCCTGGTAGCAGCACTGCCTGCCCTGGAGGTCTGCCTGTTAGCCCTGGAGGTCTGCTATCCAGCCCTGGTAGCAGCACTGCCTGCCCTGGAGGTCTGCCTGCCTGCCTTCCAGCCCTGGAGGTCTGCTATCCAGCCCTGGTAGCAGCACTGCCTGCCCTGGAGGTCTGCCTGCCTGCCCTGGAGGTCTGCCTTCCAGCCCTGGAGGTCTGCTATCCAGCCCTGGTAGCAGCACTGCCTGCCCTGGAGGTCTGCCTGCCTGCCTTCCAGCCCTGGAGGTCTGCTATCCAGCCCTGGTAGCAGCACTGCCTGCCCTGGAGGTCTGCCTGCCTGCCCTGGAGGTCTGCCTTCCAGCCCTGGAGGACAGCCTGCCTGCCCTGGTAGCAGCACTGCCTGCCTTCCAGCCCTGGAGGTCTGCCTGTTAGCCCTGGAGGTCTGCTATCCAGCCCTGGTAGCAGCACTGCCTGCCCTGGAGGTCTGCCTGCCTGCCCTGGAGGTCTGCCTGTTAGCCCTGGAGGTCAGCCTGTTAGCCCTGGAGGTCTGCTATCCAGCCCTGGAGGTCAGCTATCCAGCCCTGGAGGTCTGCCTGCCTGCCTGCCTGCCCTGGAGGTCAGCCTGCCAGCCCTGGAGGTCTGCCTGTTAGCCCTGGAGGTCTGCTATCCAGCCCTGGAGGTCTGCTATCCAGCCCTGGTAGCAGCACTGCCTGCCCTGGAGGTCTGCCTGCCTGCCCTGGAGGTCTGCCTGCCTGCCCTGGAGGTCTGCCTGCCTGCCCTGGAGGTCTGCTATCCAGCCCTGGAGGTCTGCCTGCCTGCCCTGGAGGTCTGCCTTCCAGCCCTGGAGGTCTGCCTGCCTGCCTGTTAGCCCTGGAGGTCTGCCTGCCTGCCCTGGCAGCAGCACTGCCTGCCCTGGAGGTCTGCTATCCAGCCCTGGTAGCAGCACTGCCTGCCCTGGAGGTCTGCCTGCCTGCCCTGGAGGTCAGCCTGTTAGCCCTGGAGGTCTGCCTGCCTGCCCTGGAGGTCTGTCTGCCTGCCTGTTAGCCCTGGAGGTCTGCCTGCCTGCCCTGGCAGCAGCACTGCCTGCCCTGGAGGTCTGCCTGCCTGCCCTGGCAGCAGCACTGCCTGCCCTGGAGGTCAGCCTGCCAGCCCTGGAGGTCTGCCTGTTAGCCCTGGAGGTCTGCTATCCAGCCCTGGAGGTCTGCCTGCCTGCCCTGGAGGTCTGCCTGCCTGCCCTGGAGGTCTGCCTGCCTGCCCTGGAGGTCTGCTATCCAGCCCTGGAGGTCTGCCTGCCTGCCCTGGAGGTCTGCTATCCAGCCCTGGAGGTCTGCTATCCAGCCCTGGAGGTCTGCCTGCCTGCCCTGGAGGTCTGCCTGCCTGCCCTGGAGGTCTGCCTGCCTGCCCTGGAGGTCTGCTATCCAGCCCTGGAGGTCTGCCTGCCTGCCCTGGAGGTCTGCTATCCAGCCCTGGAGGTCTGCTATCCAGCCCTGGTAGCAGCACTGCCTGCCCTGGAGGTCTGCTATCCAGCCCTGGAGGTCTGCCTGCCTGCCCTGGAGGTCTGCTATCCAGCCCTGGAGGTCTGCCTGCCTGCCCTGGAGGTCTGCTATCCAGCCCTGGAGGTCTGCTATCCAGCCCTGGCAGCAGCACTGCCTGCCCTGGAGGTCAGCCTGCCAGCCCTGGAGGTCTGCCTGTTAGCCCTGGAGGTCTGCTATCCAGCCCTGGAGGTCTGCCTGCCTGCCCTGGAGGTCTGCCTGCCTGCCCTGGAGGTCTGCCTGCCTGCCCTGGAGGTCTGCTATCCAGCCCTGGAGGTCTGCCTGCCTGCCCTGGAGGTCTGCTATCCAGCCCTGGAGGTCTGCCTGCCTGCCCTGGAGGTCTGCCTGCCTGCCTGCCTGCCTGCCCTGGAGGTCAGCCTGCCTGCCCTGGAGGTCAGCCTTCCAGCCCTGGAGGTCTGCCTGCCTGCCTTCCAGCCCTGCCTGCCTGCCTGCCTGCCCTGGAGGTCAGCCTGCCTGCCTGCTGCTGCTAGGCCGCTGCCCCGAGCCGCCGACCCCATCGACAGGAACACGAGAGAGTTTACAAGCGAGAGGAGGCCACATATTCGACACCTTTCGTGCTCGTTTTAGGGTCCTCTCCAGTCTGTTTGGACGTGTGTTATTCTGAATCTGCTGCTTTAACTCAAGGGATTCTGTCGTGATTGATGCCTTGTACTTCGCTGTATGTTTGCACTGGTGTTGTAAGTCGCCCTCTGTAAGATCATCATTTATTATCTGCCAAGAAATAAAGATCATCATAATGTTCCCCAACTTTCAGCTTCTGGGGAGTTTGTTCCAGAGTGTGACGACTCTCTCTCTATCACCATCTCTCTCTCTATCTCCATCTCTCTATCACCATCTCTCTCTCTATCTCTCTATCACCATCTCTCTCTCTATCTCCATCTCTCTCTATCTCCATCTCTCTCTATCTCCATCTCTCTATCTCCACCTCTCTCTCCCTCTCCACCTCTCTCTCTCTATCTCTCCCTCTCTCTATCTCTCCCTCTCTCTCACTGTGTGTGTGTGTGTGTGTGTGTGTGTACAGCAGTGTCCCTAGACGAGAGAGAGATCCCTAGACGGGGAAATTACTTTCAAACTGCAGTACCGAAATGTGTCCGTTAGATGGCAGCATGCACCAAGGAATGAAGGAAAGTGCAAAACAAAATGAAAAGGCACATCGCCTGGGCGAAAAATAATCGTAACAAATCAACGGGGGCATTTCTCGGAAAACTAACACCGGGGCAGTGCTCAGGGGGGTCCCACCTCGTGGCCACCCGGTTTGGGGGGCCATCGGGGCCGGCTGAAGAATCGCCCATACTCTGCCATAGGCAGCCCACGGTCCATCCGATCAGAGCAATGCCGGGCGGCCGGCAACCTATGGATCATAACACATCAACGGAGGCATGATAAGAGCATCTTTTATTATCTGCCAAGAAATATAGACCATCACAATGTTCCCCAACTTTCAGCTTCTACCACATCGCTGGGGAGTTTATTCCACTGTGTGACTACTCTCTCTCTCTCTGTGTGTGTGTGTGTGTGTGTGTGTGTGTGTGTGTGTGTGTGTGTGTGTGTACAGCAGTGTCTCCGGTTTTCCTTTTGGAATGCCTTGAAGCCGGGGGGGCTTTGCACTCATGAGAACATAGGGTGTCCTTGCCCTCCTTTCGCAGCCCAGGGCATTGAGAGATCCCTAGACGGGGAAATTACTTTCAAACTGCAGTACCGAAATGTGTCCGTTAGATGGTAGCATGCACCAAGGAATGAAGGAAAGTGCAAAACAAAATGAAAAGGCACATCGCCTGGGCGAAAAATAATCATAACAAATCAACGGGGGCATTTCTCGGAAAACTAACACCGGGGCAGTGCTCAGGGGGGTCCCACCTCGTGGCCACCCGGTTTGGGGGGCGATCGGGGCCGGTTCCGAAAATCGCTAAATCTCCCATAGCCAGCCCACGCTCCATCCGATAGAGCAATGCCGGGCGGCCGGCCGGCAACTACGGATCATAACAAATCAACGGGGGCATTTCTCGGAAAACTAACACCGGGGCAGTGCTCAGGGGGGTCCCACCTCGTGGCCACCCGGTTTGGGGGGCGATCGGGGCCGGTTCCGAAAATCGCTAAATCTCCCATAGCCAGCCCACGCTCCATCCGATAGAGCACTGCCGGGCGGCCGGCCGGCAACTACGGATCATAACAAATCAACGGGGGCATTTCTCGGAAAACTAACACCGGGGCAGTGCTCAGGGGGGTCCCACCTCGTGGCCACCCGGTTTGGGGGGCGATCGGGGCCGGTTCCGAAAATCGCTAAATCTCCCATAGCCAGCCCACGCTCCATCCGATAGAGCACTGCCGGGCGGCCGGCCGGCAACTACGGATCATAACAAATCAACGGGGGCATTTCTCGGAAAACTAACACCGGGGCAGTGCTCAGGGGGGTCCCACCTCGTGGCCACCCGGTTTGGGGGGCGATCGGGGCCGGTTCCGAAAATCGCTAAATCTCCCATAGCCAGCCCACGCTCCATCCGATAGAGCACTGCCGGGCGGCCGGCCGGCAACTACGGATCATAACAAATCAACGGGGGCATTTCTCGGAAAACTAACACCGGGGCAGTGCTCAGGGGGGTCCCACCTCGTGGCCACCCGGTTTGGGGGGCGATCGGGGCCGGTTCCGAAAATCGCTAAATCTCCCATAGCCAGCCCACGCTCCATCCGATAGAGCAATGCCGGGCGGCCGGCCGGCAACTACGGATCATAACAAATCAACGGGGGCATTTCTCGGAAAACTAACACCGGGGCAGTGCTCAGGGGGGTCCCACCTCGTGGCCACCCGGTTTGGGGGGCGATCGGGGCCGGTTCCGAAAATCGCTAAATCTCCCATAGCCAGCACACGCTCCATCCGATAGAGCAATGCCGGGCGGCCGGCCGGCAACTACGGATCATAACAAATCAACGGGGGCATTTCTCCGAAAACTAACACCGGGGCTGTGCTCAGGGGGCTCCCAGCTATCAGCCACCCTATCCCGGGACCGATGGGAGCACTTTAAAATTTTCGAGTCAGGGGACCAGACGGCCGAGTGAAAAACTTTGAAAAATATTCTATCTCCTCACTCCCATTGACTTTACATTAGGGCGACCAGGCGGCCGGCGGAAAAAAAATCATAACAAATCAACGGGGGCATTTCTCCGAAAACTAACACCGGGGCTGTGCTCAGGGGGCTCCCAGCTATCAGCCACCCTATCCCGGGACCGATGGGAGCACTTTAAAATTTTCGAGTCAGGGGACCAGACGGCCGAGTGAAAAACTTTGAAAAATATTCTATCTCCTCACTCCCATTGACTTTACATTAGGGCGACCAGGCGGCCGGCGGAAAAAAAATCATAACAAATCAACGGGGGCATTTCTCCGAAAACTAACACCGGGGCTGTGCTCAGGGGGCTCCCAGCTATCAGCCACCCTATCCCGGGACCGATGGGAGCACTTTAAAATTTTCGAGTCAGGGGACCAGACGGCCGAGTGAAAAACTTTGAAAAATATTCTATCTCCTCACTCCCATTGACTTTACATTAGGGCGACCAGGCGGCCGGCGGAAAAAAAATCATAACAAATCAACGGGGGCATTTCTCCGAAAACTATCACCGGGGCTGTGCTCAGGGGGCTCCCAGCTATCAGCCCCCCGGGTCTGGGGGCATTGTTTTTCTTTTTAATCATTTTGAGCATTTCCCCCAGTTTAGAGATGTGTGCCCCTAGACAACCCATTGAGAATAACTATGAAATGTTCTGAAGTTTTGATTTTCAAATGTCGGTGAAAATTGAAAAACGTCATATATTCTTCAAAGGAAGCATGGGGCGATGGTAGGGAGAGTCCCCGCAGCGTGCCTCGGCGGCGATGGGAGCGTTTTCGATGTCCCCGTCCCCCCCCCATAGGGATAGAAGGGGAGTTAGGTGACCAGGCGTCCCGGGTCCCAAAAATCGAAAAATTAAT
Source organism: Amia ocellicauda (assembly GCF_036373705.1). NCBI lineage: Eukaryota > Metazoa > Chordata > Actinopteri > Amiiformes > Amiidae > Amia > Amia ocellicauda. The sequence goes on from NW_027102680.1 coordinate 123,354, forward strand.
ATAGAATGCTTTTTAATCCAGAAATAAAGTAGGGGGCAGTCCTGGTGAGAGTCCCAGCCACAGCCCCAGTGTGTTTTGGAGCCGTTTGGGGCCGGGTGAAAAACTTTGAAAAATGTTCTATCTCCTCACTCCCATTGACTTTGCATTAGGGCGACCAGGCGGCCGGCGGGAAAACAATCATAACAAATCAACGGAGGCATTTCTCCGAAAACTAACACCGGGGCAGTGCTCAGGGGGCTCCCAGCTATCAGCCACCCTATCCCGGGACCGATGGGAGCACTTTAAAATTTTCGAGTTAGGGGACCAGGCGGCCGAGTGAAAAACTTTGAAAAATTTTCTATCTCCTCACTCCCATTGACTTTGCATTAGGGCGACCAGGCGGCCGGCGGAAAAAAAATCATAACAAATCAACGGGGGCATTTCTCCGAAAACTAACACCGGGGCAGTGCTCAGGGGGCTCCCAGCTATCAGCCACCCTATCCCGGGACCGATGGGAGCACTTTAAAATTTTCGAGTTAGGGGACCAGGCGGCCGAGTGAAAAACTTAGAAAAATTTTCTATCTCCCCTAGGTGACCAGGCAGCCGGAGCTGATTTTTCTGACCCCTAAAACAATTATTAAAAGGTATTTTTTCGCCAAACTAAGACTTTTAAAATTCAAATAGGATGATTATCTACTGCCCCAGTGGGTTTTTGAACCATTTTAAGCCTTTTTGACAGTTTTCATTTTTCCCCCATTGACTTCAATGGGAGTTAGGTGACCAGTCCTCCGACTTTTGAACCTCTCCTGGGGGGGCTGTGAGCCCCCGATTTCTTTGCAAAGCACGTCATTCGATTCGTCTCAGTCCCCTCTATATACCCCGTGTGTTTGTTTTCTCGAAAAACCCCCGGAACACGGTTTTTTAGGGGGGGGGTGGGGGGGGGGTACTTCGGAGCCATTTGGGGGGGGGTAAACGACATTTCCCGAAATTAATTTTAACACAGCCTTCCTCAGAATCGCTTTTCCAACAAAATCCTTTTTATTTCGAGTCTCTACGATGTTCCTAAGTGGTCGAAACCACTTTTGGACAGTTTTTACACCAAACGGCTCGGGCGCACAGCGGGCCGTGTGCCGATGGGCGGTTCTCGCGGGTCTGAGGCGGGGCTAGGCTGCTCGCGGCGGGCATGGGAGTGCCGTGTGCAGCCGCCACAGTGTTCCAGGCTGTCAGCATTTCTCTACGGTGCCGGGGGAAATACAGGAACTGGGTTTTTGAAGACACTTAGTGCAATGAGAGAGGTCAAAACTGAGCTAAGGGCACTTGCTGGAGGAAAGTGGCTGGGCCCCGCTAGCTCTTTTACGGACACTTTCTGGACTTGGCCCGGGATTTTCAGACGGTTCTTTGCGACTGTCTGATCATCCAGCGAAATGCAAGGGGGGGAACGGTCCCGGCCGCACCCCGCGTTTCAGGCCTCGTCGGCGGCCCGCTCCGGCGGCTGCGCCCGCTAAGTCTTCGCGGCCCGCCGTGGAGAGTGTGTATGCTGCCCGCCCCAGACGTTCACCCCAAGGGCTTGCGGGCCTTTAAGGGTCTGTCTTTCGGGGTTTCACGGGCTCTGACCTCACCTCCCTGTGGTTCCCGACCGGGGTGTATGTATGCTGCCCGCCCCAGACG
>NW_027102680.1:135000-152500 GCF_036373705.1 Amia ocellicauda
CGGGAGCCGTCGGTCAGTGAGTGCTGAAGGAAAGCTCCAGCGCGGAGCCCGCACCCACCGGGGAGGTGTAGCCCTGCAGGCTGAGCGCCGGGAGCCGTCGGTCAGTGAGTGCTGAAGGAAAGCTCCAGCGCGGAGCCCGCACCCACCGGGGAGGTGTAGCCCTGCAGGCTGAGCGCCGGGAGCCGTCGGTCAGTGAGTGCTGAAGGAAAGCTCCAGCGCGGAGCCCGCACCCACCGGGGAGGTGTAGCCCTGCAGGCTGAGCGCCGGGAGCCGTCGGTCAGTGAGTGCTGAAGGAAAGCTCCAGCGCGGAGCCCGCACCCACCGGGGAGGTGTAGCCCTGCAGGCTGAGCGCCGGGAGCCGTCGGTCAGTGAGTGCTGAAGGAAAGCTCCAGCGCGGAGCCCGCACCCACCGGGGAGGTGTAGCCCTGCAGGCTGAGCGCCGGGAGCCGTCGGTCAGTGAGTGCTGAAGGAAAGCTCCAGCGCGGAGCCCGCACCCACCGGGGAGGTGTAGCCCTGCAGGCTGAGCGCCGGGAGCCGTCGGTCAGTGAGTGCTGAAGGAAAGCTCCAGCGCGGAGCCCGCACCCACCGGGGAGGTGTAGCCCTGCAGGCTGAGCGCCGGGAGCCGTCGGTCAGTGAGTGCTGAAGGAAAGCTCCAGCGCGGAGCCCGCACCCACCGGGGAGGTGTAGCCCTGCAGGCTGAGCGCCGGGAGCCGTCGGTCAGTGAGTGCTGAAGGAAAGCTCCAGCGCGGAGCCCGCACCCACCGGTGAGGTGTAGCCCTGCAGGCCGAGCGCTGGGAGCCGTCGGTCGTTCGGTCGGTCAGTCAGTGAGTGTGTGTGCTGAAGGAAAGCTCCAGCCCGGAGCCCGCACCCACCGGGGAGGAGTAGGCCTGCTGACTGAGCGCTGGGAGCCGTCGGTCGTTCGGTCGGTCAGAGAGTGAGTGTGTGTGCTGAAGGAGAGCTCCAGCCCGGAGCCCGCACCCACCGGGGAGGTGTAGCCCTGCAGGCTGAGCGCTGGGAGCCGTCGGTCGTTCGGTCGGTCAGAGAGTGAGTGTGTGTGCTGAAGGAGAGCTCCAGCCCGGAGCCCGCACCCACCGGGGAGGTGTAGCCCTGCAGGCTGAGCGCTGGGAGCCGTCGGTCGTTCGGTCGGTCAGTCAGTGAGTGTGTGTGCTGAAGGAAAGCTCCAGCCCGGAGCCCGCACCCACCGGGGAGGTGTAGCCCTGCAGGCTGAGCGCTGGGAGCCGTCGGTCGTTCGGTCGGTCAGTCAGTGAGTGTGTGTGCTCCAGCCCGGAGCCCGCACCCACCGGGGAGGTGTAGCCCTGCAGGCTGAGCGCTGGGAGCCGTCGGTCGGTCGGTCGGTCAGAGAGTGAGTGTGTGTGCTGAAGGGAAGCTCCAGCCCGGAGCCCGCACCCACCGGGGAGGTGTAGCCCTGCAGGCTGAGCGCTGGGAGCCGTCGGTCGTTCGGTCGGTCAGTCAGTGAGTGTGTGTGCTGAAGGAGAGCTCCAGCCCGGAGCCCGCACCCACCGGGGTGTGTAGCCCTGCAGGCTGAGCGCTGGGAGCCGTCGGTCGGTCAGTCAGTGAGTGTGTGTGCTGAAGGAAAGCTCCAGCCCGGCGTCCGTCCCCACCGGGGAGGAGTAGGCCTGCTGACTGAGCGCTGGGAGCCGTCGGTCGTTCGGTCGGTCAGAGAGTGAGTGTGTGTGCTGAAGGAGAGCTCCAGCCCGGAGCCCGCACCCACCGGGGTGTGTAGCCCTGCAGGCTGAGCGCTGGGAGCCGTCGGTCGGTCGGTCGGTCAGAGAGTGAGTGAGTGAGTGTGTGTGCTGAAGGGAAGCTCCAGCCCGGCGTCCGTCCCCACCGGGGAGTTGTGCCCGGGCCCGGGCCTCCTGCCGACGGACCGTGTGGCGCATTGTCCCGACTGCGGACTTTCTCCAGCAAAAAGGCGGAGGTGCAGTACCGCCATTTCGCCACACGAGGGACGGAATGGCACCCAACTGCCCCCTGGTGTCGAAAAAGCGCAAGGGCACCCGGGCCGGTCCGCCCCAGGCAGCGGCCGAGATGCAGCACCGGGGGCCCGGCCTGCCTGCCCTGGAGGTCAGCCTGCCAGCCCTGGAGGTCTGCCTTCCAGCCCTGGAGGTCAGCTATCCAGCCCTGGAGGTCTGCCTGCCTGCCTGCCTGCCCTGGAGGTCAGCCTGCCAGCCCTGGAGGTCTGCCTGTTAGCCCTGGAGGTCTGCTATCCAGCCCTGGAGGTCTGCTATCCAGCCCTGGTAGCAGCACTGCCAGCCCTGGAGGTCTGCCTGTTAGCCCTGGAGGTCTGCTATCCAGCCCTGGTAGCAGCACTGCCTGCCCTGGAGGTCTGCCTGCCTGCCTTCCAGCCCTGGAGGTCTGCTATCCAGCCCTGGTAGCAGCACTGCCTGCCCTGGAGGTCTGCCTGCCTGCCCTGGAGGTCTGCCTTCCAGCCCTGGAGGACAGCCTGCCTGCCCTGGTAGCAGCACTGCCTGCCTTCCAGCCCTGGAGGTCTGCCTGTTAGCCCTGGAGGTCTGCTATCCAGCCCTGGTAGCAGCACTGCCTGCCCTGGAGGTCTGCCTGTTAGCCCTGGAGGTCTGCTATCCAGCCCTGGTAGCAGCACTGCCTGCCCTGGAGGTCTGCCTGCCTGCCTTCCAGCCCTGGAGGTCTGCTATCCAGCCCTGGTAGCAGCACTGCCTGCCCTGGAGGTCTGCCTGCCTGCCCTGGAGGTCTGCCTTCCAGCCCTGGAGGTCTGCTATCCAGCCCTGGTAGCAGCACTGCCTGCCCTGGAGGTCTGCCTGCCTGCCTTCCAGCCCTGGAGGTCTGCTATCCAGCCCTGGTAGCAGCACTGCCTGCCCTGGAGGTCTGCCTGCCTGCCCTGGAGGTCTGCCTTCCAGCCCTGGAGGACAGCCTGCCTGCCCTGGTAGCAGCACTGCCTGCCTTCCAGCCCTGGAGGTCTGCCTGTTAGCCCTGGAGGTCTGCTATCCAGCCCTGGTAGCAGCACTGCCTGCCCTGGAGGTCTGCCTGCCTGCCCTGGAGGTCTGCCTGTTAGCCCTGGAGGTCAGCCTGTTAGCCCTGGAGGTCTGCTATCCAGCCCTGGAGGTCAGCTATCCAGCCCTGGAGGTCTGCCTGCCTGCCTGCCTGCCCTGGAGGTCAGCCTGCCAGCCCTGGAGGTCTGCCTGTTAGCCCTGGAGGTCTGCTATCCAGCCCTGGAGGTCTGCTATCCAGCCCTGGTAGCAGCACTGCCTGCCCTGGAGGTCTGCCTGCCTGCCCTGGAGGTCTGCCTTCCAGCCCTGGAGGACAGCCTGCCTGCCCTGGTAGCAGCACTGCCTGCCTTCCAGCCCTGGAGGTCTGCCTGTTAGCCCTGGAGGTCTGCTATCCAGCCCTGGTAGCAGCACTGCCTGCCCTGGAGGTCTGCCTGCCTGCCCTGGAGGTCTGCCTGTTAGCCCTGGAGGTCAGCCTGTTAGCCCTGGAGGTCTGCTATCCAGCCCTGGAGGTCAGCTATCCAGCCCTGGAGGTCTGCCTGCCTGCCCTGGAGGTCTGCCTGTTAGCCCTGGAGGTCTGCTATCCAGCCCTGGAGGTCTGCTATCCAGCCCTGGTAGCAGCACTGCCAGCCCTGGAGGTCTGCCTGTTAGCCCTGGAGGTCTGCTATCCAGCCCTGGTAGCAGCACTGCCTGCCCTGGAGGTCTGCCTGCCTGCCCTGGAGGTCTGCCTGTTAGCCCTGGAGGTCAGCCTGTTAGCCCTGGAGGTCTGCTATCCAGCCCTGGAGGTCAGCTATCCAGCCCTGGAGGTCTGCCTGCCTGCCCTGGAGGTCTGCCTGTTAGCCCTGGAGGTCTGCTATCCAGCCCTGGAGGTCTGCTATCCAGCCCTGGTAGCAGCACTGCCAGCCCTGGAGGTCTGCCTGTTAGCCCTGGAGGTCTGCTATCCAGCCCTGGTAGCAGCACTGCCTGCCCTGGAGGTCTGCCTGCCTGCCCTGGAGGTCTGCCTGTTAGCCCTGGAGGTCAGCCTGTTAGCCCTGGAGGTCTGCTATCCAGCCCTGGAGGTCAGCTATCCAGCCCTGGAGGTCTGCCTGCCTGCCTGCCTGCCCTGGAGGTCTGCCTGCCTGCCCTGGAGGTCAGCCTGTTAGCCCTGGAGGTCTGCCTGCCTGCCATCCAGCCCTGGCAGCAGCACTGCCTGCCCTGGTAGCAGCACTGCCTGCCCTGGAGGTCTGCTATCCAGCCCTGGTAGCAGCACTGCCTGCCCTGGAGGTCTGCTATCCAGCCCTGGAGGACAGCCTGCCTGCCCTGGTAGCAGCACTGCCTGCCTTCCAGCCCTGGAGGTCTGCCTGCCTGCCCTGGAGGTCAGCCTGTTAGCCCTGGAGGTCTGCCTGCCTGCCATCCAGCCCTGGCAGCAGCACTGCCTGCCCTGGTAGCAGCACTGCCTGCCCTGGAGGTCTGCTATCCAGCCCTGGTAGCAGCACTGCCTGCCCTGGAGGTCTGCCTGCCTGCCTGCCAGCCCTGGAGGTCTGCCTGTTAGCCCTGGAGGTCTGCTATCCAGCCCTGGAGGTCTGCCTGCCTGCCATCCAGCCCTGGCAGCAGCACTGCCTGCCCTGGTAGCAGCACTGCCTGCCCTGGAGGTCTGCTATCCAGCCCTGGAGGACAGCCTGCCTGCCCTGGTAGCAGCACTGCCTGCCCTGGAGGTCTGCTATCCAGCCCTGGAGGACAGCCTGCCTGCCCTGGTGGCAGCACTGCCTGCCCTGGAGGTCTGCTATCCAGCCCTGGAGGACAGCCTGCCTGCCCTGGTAGCAGCACTGCCTGCCCTGGAGGTCAGCCTGTTAGCCCTGGAGGTCTGCCTGCCTGCCCTGGAGGTCAGCCTGTTAGCCCTGGAGGTCTGCCTGCCTGCCATCCAGCCCTGGCAGCAGCACTGCCTGCCCTGGTAGCAGCACTGCCTGCCCTGGAGGTCTGCTATCCAGCCCTGGTAGCAGCACTGCCTGCCCTGGAGGTCTGCCTGCCTGCCTGCCAGCCCTGGAGGTCTGCCTGTTAGCCCTGGAGGTCTGCTATCCAGCCCTGGAGGTCTGCTATCCAGCCCTGGTAGCAGCACTGCCTGCCCTGGAGGTCAGCCTGTTAGCCCTGGAGGTCTGCCTGCCTGCCCTGGTAGCAGCACGGCCTACCTGCCTGCCTGCCCTCGAGGTCTGCCTGCCTGCCTGCCCTGGAGGTCAGCCTTCCAGCCCTGGCAGCAGCACGGCCTACCTGCCTGCCAGCCTGCCCTCCCCAGCCACACAGCCCTGCCTGCCTGCCTGCCAGCCCTGGAGGTCTCCCTGCCAGCCCTGGAGGTCTGCCTGCCTGCCTGCCTGCCTGCCTGCCTGCCCTGGAGGTCTGCCATCCTGCCTTCCAGCCCTGGAGGTCAGCCTGCCAGCCCTGGAGGTCAGCCTGTTAGCCCTGGAGGTCTGCTATCCAGCCCTGGAGGTCTGCCTGCCTGCCATCCAGCCCTGGCAGCAGCACTGCCTGCCCTGGTAGCAGCACTGCCTGCCCTGGAGGTCTGCTATCCAGCCCTGGAGGACAGCCTGCCTGCCCTGGTAGCAGCACTGCCTGCCCTGGAGGTCTGCTATCCAGCCCTGGAGGACAGCCTGCCTGCCCTGGTGGCAGCACTGCCTGCCCTGGAGGTCTGCTATCCAGCCCTGGAGGACAGCCTGCCTGCCCTGGTAGCAGCACTGCCTGCCCTGGAGGTCAGCCTGTTAGCCCTGGAGGTCTGCCTGCCTGCCCTGGAGGTCAGCCTGTTAGCCCTGGAGGTCTGCCTGCCTGCCATCCAGCCCTGGCAGCAGCACTGCCTGCCCTGGTAGCAGCACTGCCTGCCCTGGAGGTCTGCTATCCAGCCCTGGTAGCAGCACTGCCTGCCCTGGAGGTCTGCCTGCCTGCCTGCCAGCCCTGGAGGTCTGCCTGTTAGCCCTGGAGGTCTGCTATCCAGCCCTGGAGGTCTGCTATCCAGCCCTGGTAGCAGCACTGCCTGCCCTGGAGGTCAGCCTGTTAGCCCTGGAGGTCTGCCTGCCTGCCCTGGTAGCAGCACGGCCTACCTGCCTGCCTGCCCTCGAGGTCTGCCTGCCTGCCTGCCCTGGAGGTCAGCCTTCCAGCCCTGGCAGCAGCACGGCCTACCTGCCTGCCAGCCTGCCCTCCCCAGCCACACAGCCCTGCCTGCCTGCCTGCCAGCCCTGGAGGTCTCCCTGCCAGCCCTGGAGGTCTGCCTGCCTGCCTGCCTGCCTGCCTGCCTGCCCTGGAGGTCTGCCATCCTGCCTTCCAGCCCTGGAGGTCAGCCTGCCAGCCCTGGAGGTCAGCCTGTTAGCCCTGGAGGTCTGCCTGCCTGCCTGCCTGCCTGCCCTGGAGGTCAGCCTGCCAGCCCTGGAGGTCTGCCTGCCTGCCTGCCTGCCCTGGAGGTCAGCCTGCCAGCCCTGGCAGCAGCACGGCCTACCTGCCTGCCTGCCCTGGAGGTCTGCCTGCCTGCCTGCCCTGGAGGTCAGCCTTCCAGCCCTGGCAGCAGCACGGCCTACCTGCCTGCCAGCCTGCCCTCCCCAGCCACACAGCCCTGCCTGCCTGCCTGCCAGCCCTGGAGGTCTCCCTGCCAGCCCTGGAGGTCTGCCTGCCTGCCTGCCTGCCTGCCTGCCTGCCCTGGAGGTCTGCCATCCTGCCTTCCAGCCCTGGAGGTCAGCCTGCCAGCCCTGGAGGTCAGCCTGTTAGCCCTGGAGGTCTGCCTGCCTGCCTGCCTGCCTGCCCTGGAGGTCAGCCTGCCAGCCCTGGAGGTCTGCCTGCCTGCCTGCCTGCCCTGGAGGTCAGCCTGCCAGCCCTGGCAGCAGCACGGCCTACCTGCCTGCCTGCCCTGGAGGTCTGCCTGCCTGCCTGCCCTGGAGGTCAGCCTTCCAGCCCTGGCAGCAGCACGGCCTACCTGCCTGCCAGCCTGCCCTCCCCAGCCACACAGCCCTGCCTGCCTGCCTGCCAGCCCTGGAGGTCTCCCTGCCAGCCCTGGAGGTCTGCCTGCCTGCCTGCCTGCCTGCCTGCCTGCCCTGGAGGTCTGCCATCCTGCCTTCCAGCCCTGGAGGTCAGCCTGCCAGCCCTGGAGGTCAGCCTTCCAGCCCTGGCAGCAGCACGGCCTACCAGCCTGCCAGCCTGCCCTCCCCAGCCACACAGCCCTGCCTGCCTGCCTGCCTGCCCTGGAGGTCTGCCTGCCTGCCTGCTGCTGCTAGGCCGCTGCCCCGAGCCGCCGACCCCATCGACAGGAACACGAGAGAGTTTACAAGCGAGAGGAGGCCACATATTCGACACCTTTCGTGCTCGTTTTAGGGTCCTCTCCAGTCTGTTTGGACGTGTGTTATTCTGAATCTGCTGCTTTAACTCAAGGGATTCTGTCGTGATTGATGCCTTGTACTTCGCTGTATGTTTGCACTGGTGTTGTAAGTCGCCCTCTGTAAGATCATCATTTATTATCTGCCAAGAAATAAAGATCATCATAATGTTCCCCAACTTTCAGCTTCTGGGGAGTTTGTTCCAGAGTGTGACGACTCTCTCTCTATCACCATCTCTCTCTCCCTCTCCACCTCTCTCTCTCTCTCTCTCCCTCTCTCTATCTCTCCCTCTCTCTCACTGTGTGTGTGTGTGTGTGTGTGTGTGTGTGTGTGTGTACAGCAGTGTCCCTAGACGAGAGAGATATCCCTAGACGGGGAAATTACTTTCAAACTGCAGTACCGAAATGTGTCCGTTAGATGGCAGCATGCACCAAGGAATGAAGGAAAGTGCAAAACAAAATGAAAAGGCACATCGCCTGGGCGAAAAATAATCGTAACAAATCAACGGGGGCATTTCTCGGAAAACTAACACCGGGGCAGTGCTCAGGGGGGTCCCACCTCGTGGCCACCCGGTTTGGGGGGCCATCGGGGCCGGCTGAAGAATCGCCCATACTCTGCCATAGGCAGCCCACGGTCCATCCGATCAGAGCAATGCCGGGCGGCCGGCAACCTATGGATCATAACACATCAACGGAGGCATGATAAGAGCATCTTTTATTATCTGCCAAGAAATATAGACCATCACAATGTTCCCCAACTTTCAGCTTCTACCACATCGCTGGGGAGTTTATTCCACTGTGTGACTACTCTCTCTCTATCTCTCTCTCTCTCTCTCTCTCTCTCTGTGTGTGTGTGTGTGTGTGTGTGTGTGTGTGTGTGTGTGTGTGTGTACAGCAGTGTCTCCGGTTTTCCTTTTGGAATGCCTTGAAGCCGGGGGGGCTTTGCACTCATGAGAACATAGGGTGTCCTTGCCCTCCTTTCGCAGCCCAGGGCATTGAGAGATCCCTAGACGGGGAAATTACTTTCAAACTGCAGTACCGAAATGTGTCCGTTAGATGGTAGCATGCACCAAGGAATGAAGGAAAGTGCAAAACAAAATGAAAAGGCACATCGCCTGGGCGAAAAATAATCATAACAAATCAACGGGGGCATTTCTCGGAAAACTAACACCGGGGCAGTGCTCAGGGGGGTCCCACCTCGTGGCCACCCGGTTTGGGGGGCGATCGGGGCCGGTTCCGAAAATCGCTAAATCTCCCATAGCCAGCCCACGCTCCATCCGATAGAGCACTGCCGGGCGGCCGGCCGGCAACTACGGATCATAACAAATCAACGGGGGCATTTCTCGGAAAACTAACACCGGGGCAGTGCTCAGGGGGGTCCCACCTCGTGGCCACCCGGTTTGGGGGGCGATCGGGGCCGGTTCCGAAAATCGCTAAATCTCCCATAGCCAGCCCACGCTCCATCCGATAGAGCACTGCCGGGCGGCCGGCCGGCAACTACGGATCATAACAAATCAACGGGGGCATTTCTCCGAAAACTAACACCGGGGCAGTGCTCAGGGGGGTCCCACCTCGTGGCCACCCGGTTTGGGGGGCGATCGGGGCCGGTTCCGAAAATCGCTAAATCTCCCATAGCCAGCCCACGCTCCATCCGATAGAGCACTGCCGGGCGGCCGGCCGGCAACTACGGATCATAACAAATCAACGGGGGCATTTCTCCGAAAACTAACACCGGGGCAGTGCTCAGGGGGGTCCCACCTCGTGGCCACCCGGTTTGGGGGGCGATCGGGGCCGGTTCCGAAAATCGCTAAATCTCCCATAGCCAGCCCACGCTCCATCCGATAGAGCACTGCCGGGCGGCCGGCCGGCAACTACGGATCATAACAAATCAACGGGGGCATTTCTCGGAAAACTAACACCGGGGCAGTGCTCAGGGGGGTCCCACCTCGTGGCCACCCGGTTTGGGGGGCGATCGGGGCCGGTTCCGAAAATCGCTAAATCTCCCATAGCCAGCCCACGCTCCATCCGATAGAGCACTGCCGGGCGGCCGGCCGGCAACTACGGATCATAACAAATCAACGGGGGCATTTCTCGGAAAACTAACACCGGGGCAGTGCTCAGGGGGGTCCCACCTCGTGGCCACCCGGTTTGGGGGGCGATCGGGGCCGGTTCCGAAAATCGCTAAATCTCCCATAGCCAGCCCACGCTCCATCCGATAGAGCACTGCCGGGCGGCCGGCCGGCAACTACGGATCATAACAAATCAACGGGGGCATTTCTCCGAAAACTAACACCGGGGCAGTGCTCAGGGGGGTCCCACCTCGTGGCCACCCGGTTTGGGGGGCGATCGGGGCCGGTTCCGAAAATCGCTAAATCTCCCATAGCCAGCCCACGCTCCATCCGATAGAGCACTGCCGGGCGGCCGGCCGGCAACTACGGATCATAACAAATCAACGGGGGCATTTCTCCGAAAACTAACACCGGGGCAGTGCTCAGGGGGGTCCCACCTCGTGGCCACCCGGTTTGGGGGGCGATCGGGGCCGGTTCCGAAAATCGCTAAATCTCCCATAGCCAGCCCACGCTCCATCCGATAGAGCACTGCCGGGCGGCCGGCCGGCAACTACGGATCATAACAAATCAACGGGGGCATTTCTCCGAAAACTAACACCGGGGCAGTGCTCAGGGGGGTCCCACCTCGTGGCCACCCGGTTTGGGGGGCGATCGGGGCCGGTTCCGAAAATCGCTAAATCTCCCATAGCCAGCACACGCTCCATCCGATAGAGCACTGCCGGGCGGCCGGCCGGCAACTACGGATCATAACAAATCAACGGGGGCATTTCTCCGAAAACTAACACCGGGGCAGTGCTCAGGGGGGTCCCACCTCGTGGCCACCCGGTTTGGGGGGCGATCGGGGCCGGTTCCGAAAATCGCTAAATCTCCCATAGCCAGCCCACGCTCCATCCGATAGAGCACTGCCGGGCGGCCGGCCGGCAACTACGGATCATAACAAATCAACGGGGGCATTTCTCCGAAAACTAACACCGGGGCAGTGCTCAGGGGGGTCCCACCTCGTGGCCACCCGGTTTGGGGGGCGATCGGGGCCGGTTCCGAAAATCGCTAAATCTCCCATAGCCAGCCCACGCTCCATCCGATAGAGCAATGCCGGGCGGCCGGCCGGCAACTACGGATCATAACAAATCAACGGGGGCATTTCTCCGAAAACTAACACCGGGGCAGTGCTCAGGGGGGTCCCACCTCGTGGCCACCCGGGTCTGGGACCGATGGGAGCACTTTAAAATTTTCGAGTCAGGGGACCAGACGGCCGAGTGAAAAACTTTGAAAAATATTCTATCTCCTCACTCCCATTGACTTTACATTAGGGCGACCAGGCGGCCGGCGGAAAAAAAATCATAACAAATCAACGGGGGCATTTCTCCGAAAACTAACACCGGGGCAGTGCTCAGGGGGGTCCCACCTCGTGGCCACCCGGGTCTGGGACCGATGGGAGCACTTTAAAATTTTCGAGTCAGGGGACCAGACGGCCGAGTGAAAAACTTTGAAAAATATTCTATCTCCTCACTCCCATTGACTTTACATTAGGGCGACCAGGCGGCCGGCGGAAAAAAAATCATAACAAATCAACGGGGGCATTTCTCCGAAAACTAACACCGGGGCTGTGCTCAGGGGGCTCCCAGCTATCAGCCACCCTATCCCGGGACCGATGGGAGCACTTTAAAATTTTCGAGTCAGGGGACCAGACGGCCGAGTGAAAAACTTTGAAAAATATTCTATCTCCTCACTCCCATTGACTTTACATTAGGGCGACCAGGCGGCCGGCGGAAAAAAAATCATAACAAATCAACGGGGGCATTTCTCCGAAAACTAACACCGGGGCTGTGCTCAGGGGGCTCCCAGCTATCAGCCACCCTATCCCGGGACCGATGGGAGCACTTTAAAATTTTCGAGTCAGGGGACCAGACGGCCGAGTGAAAAACTTTGAAAAATATTCTATCTCCTCACTCCCATTGACTTTACATTAGGGCGACCAGGCGGCCGGCGGAAAAAAAATCATAACAAATCAACGGGGGCATTTCTCCGAAAACTAACACCGGGGCTGTGCTCAGGGGGCTCCCAGCTATCAGCCCCCCGGGTCTGGGGGCATTGTTTTTCTTTTTAATCATTTTGAGCATTTCCCCCAGTTTAGAGATGTGTGCCCCTAGACAACCCATTGAGAATAACTATGAAATGTTCTGAAGTTTTGATTTTCAAATGTCGGTGAAAATTGAAAAACGTCATATATTCTTCAAAGGAAGCATGGGGCGATGGTAGGGAGAGTCCCCGCAGCGTGCCTCGGCGGCGATGGGAGCGTTTTCGATGTCCCCGTCCCCCCCCCATAGGGATAGAAGGGGAGTTAGGTGACCAGGCGTCCCGGGTCCCAAAAATCGAAAAATTAATATAGAATGCTTTTTAATCCAGAAATAAAGTAGGGGGCAGTCCTGGTGAGAGTCCCAGCCACAGCCCCAGTGTGTTTTGGAGCCGTTTGGGGCCGGGTGAAAAACTTTGAAAAATGTTCTATCTCCTCACTCCCATTGACTTTACATTAGGGCGACCAGGCGGCCGGCGGAAAAAAAATCATAACAAATCAACGGGGGCATTTCTCCGAAAACTAACACCGGGGCAGTGCTCAGGGGGGTCCCACCTCGTGGCCACCCGGGTCTGGGACCGATGGGAGCACTTTAAAATTTTCGAGTCAGGGGACCAGACGGCCGAGTGAAAAACTTTGAAAAATATTCTATCTCCTCACTCCCATTGACTTTACATTAGGGCGACCAGGCGGCCGGCGGAAAAAAAATCATAACAAATCAACGGGGGCATTTCTCCGAAAACTAACACCGGGGCTGTGCTCAGGGGGCTCCCAGCTATCAGCCACCCTATCCCGGGACCGATGGGAGCACTTTAAAATTTTCGAGTCAGGGGACCAGACGGCCGAGTGAAAAACTTTGAAAAATATTCTATCTCCTCACTCCCATTGACTTTACATTAGGGCGACCAGGCGGCCGGCGGAAAAAAAATCATAACAAATCAACGGGGGCATTTCTCCGAAAACTAACACCGGGGCTGTGCTCAGGGGGCTCCCAGCTATCAGCCACCCTATCCCGGGACCGATGGGAGCACTTTAAAATTTTCGAGTCAGGGGACCAGACGGCCGAGTGAAAAACTTTGAAAAATATTCTATCTCCTCACTCCCATTGACTTTACATTAGGGCGACCAGGCGGCCGGCGGAAAAAAAATCATAACAAATCAACGGGGGCATTTCTCCGAAAACTAACACCGGGGCTGTGCTCAGGGGGCTCCCAGCTATCAGCCCCCCGGGTCTGGGGGCATTGTTTTTCTTTTTAATCATTTTGAGCATTTCCCCCAGTTTAGAGATGTGTGCCCCTAGACAACCCATTGAGAATAACTATGAAATGTTCTGAAGTTTTGATTTTCAAATGTCGGTGAAAATTGAAAAACGTCATATATTCTTCAAAGGAAGCATGGGGCGATGGTAGGGAGAGTCCCCGCAGCGTGCCTCGGCGGCGATGGGAGCGTTTTCGATGTCCCCGTCCCCCCCCCATAGGGATAGAAGGGGAGTTAGGTGACCAGGCGTCCCGGGTCCCAAAAATCGAAAAATTAATATAGAATGCTTTTTAATCCAGAAATAAAGTAGGGGGCAGTCCTGGTGAGAGTCCCAGCCACAGCCCCAGTGTGTTTTGGAGCCGTTTGGGGCCGGGTGAAAAACTTTGAAAAATGTTCTATCTCCTCACTCCCATTGACTTTACATTAGGGCGACCAGGCGGCCGGCGGAAAAAAAATCATAACAAATCAACGGGGGCATTTCTCCGAAAACTAACACCGGGGCTGTGCTCAGGGGGCTCCCAGCTATCAGCCACCCTATCCCGGGACCGATGGGAGCACTTTAAAATTTTCGAGTCAGGGGACCAGGCGGCCGAGTGAAAAACTTTGAAAAATTTTCTATCTCCTCACTCCCATTGACTTTGCATTAGGGCGACCAGGCGGCCGGCGGAAAAAAAATCATAACAAATCAACGGGGGCATTTCTCGGAAAACTAACACCGGGGCAGTGCTCAGGGGGGTCCCACCTCGTGGCCACCCGGTTTGGGGGGCCATCGGGGCCGGCTGAAGAATCGCCCATACTCTGCCATAGGCAGCCCACGGTCCATCCGATCAGAGCAATGCCGGGCGGCCGGCAACCTATGGATCATAACACATCAACGGAGGCATGATAAGAGCATCTTTTATTATCTGCCAAGAAATATAGACCATCACAATGTTCCCCAACTTTCAGCTTCTACCACATCGCTGGGGAGTTTATTCCACTGTGTGACTACTCTCTCTCTATCTCTCTCTCTCTCTCTCTCTCTCTCTGTGTGTGTGTGTGTGTGTGTGTGTGTGTGTGTGTGTGTGTGTGTGTACAGCAGTGTCTCCGGTTTTCCTTTTGGAATGCCTTGAAGCCGGGGGGGCTTTGCACTCATGAGAACATAGGGTGTCCTTGCCCTCCTTTCGCAGCCCAGGGCATTGAGAGATCCCTAGACGGGGAAATTACTTTCAAACTGCAGTACCGAAATGTGTCCGTTAGATGGTAGCATGCACCAAGGAATGAAGGAAAGTGCAAAACAAAATGAAAAGGCACATCGCCTGGGCGAAAAATAATCGTAACAAATCAACGGGGGCATTTCTCGGAAAACTAACACCGGGGCAGTGCTCAGGGGGGTCCCACCTCGTGGCCACCCGGTTTGGGGGGCCATCGGGGCCGGCTGAAGAATCGCCCATACTCTGCCATAGGCAGCCCACGGTCCATCCGATCAGAGCAATGCCGGGCGGCCGGCAACCTATGGATCATAACACATCAACGGAGGCATGATAAGAGCATCTTTTATTATCTGCCAAGAAATATAGACCATCACAATGTTCCCCAACTTTCAGCTTCTACCACATCGCTGGGGAGTTTATTCCACTGTGTGACTACTCTCTCTCTCTCTGTGTGTGTGTGTGTGTGTGTGTGTGTGTGTGTGTGTGTGTGTGTGTGTGTACAGCAGTGTCTCCGGTTTTCCTTTTGGAATGCCTTGAAGCCGGGGGGGCTTTGCACTCATGAGAACATAGGGTGTCCTTGCCCTCCTTTCGCAGCCCAGGGCATTGAGAGATCCCTAGACGGGGAAATTACTTTCAAACTGCAGTACCGAAATGTGTCCGTTAGATGGTAGCATGCACCAAGGAATGAAGGAAAGTGCAAAACAAAATGAAAAGGCACATCGCCTGGGCGAAAAATAATCATAACAAATCAACGGGGGCATTTCTCGGAAAACTAACACCGGGGCAGTGCTCAGGGGGGTCCCACCTCGTGGCCACCCGGTTTGGGGGGCGATCGGGGCCGGTTCCGAAAATCGCTAAATCTCCCATAGCCAGCCCACGCTCCATCCGATAGAGCAATGCCGGGCGGCCGGCCGGCAACTACGGATCATAACAAATCAACGGGGGCATTTCTCGGAAAACTAACACCGGGGCAGTGCTCAGGGGGGTCCCACCTCGTGGCCACCCGGTTTGGGGGGCGATCGGGGCCGGTTCCGAAAATCGCTAAATCTCCCATAGCCAGCCCACGCTCCATCCGATAGAGCACTGCCGGGCGGCCGGCCGGCAACTACGGATCATAACAAATCAACGGGGGCATTTCTCGGAAAACTAACACCGGGGCAGTGCTCAGGGGGGTCCCACCTCGTGGCCACCCGGTTTGGGGGGCGATCGGGGCCGGTTCCGAAAATCGCTAAATCTCCCATAGCCAGCCCACGCTCCATCCGATAGAGCACTGCCGGGCGGCCGGCCGGCAACTACGGATCATAACAAATCAACGGGGGCATTTCTCGGAAAACTAACACCGGGGCAGTGCTCAGGGGGGTCCCACCTCGTGGCCACCCGGTTTGGGGGGCGATCGGGGCCGGTTCCGAAAATCGCTAAATCTCCCATAGCCAGCCCACGCTCCATCCGATAGAGCACTGCCGGGCGGCCGGCCGGCAACTACGGATCATAACAAATCAACGGGGGCATTTCTCGGAAAACTAACACCGGGGCAGTGCTCAGGGGGGTCCCACCTCGTGGCCACCCGGTTTGGGGGGCGATCGGGGCCGGTTCCGAAAATCGCTAAATCTCCCATAGCCAGCCCACGCTCCATCCGATAGAGCAATGCCGGGCGGCCGGCCGGCAACTACGGATCATAACAAATCAACGGGGGCATTTCTCGGAAAACTAACACCGGGGCAGTGCTCAGGGGGGTCCCACCTCGTGGCCACCCGGTTTGGGGGGCGATCGGGGCCGGTTCCGAAAATCGCTAAATCTCCCATAGCCAGCACACGCTCCATCCGATAGAGCAATGCCGGGCGGCCGGCCGGCAACTACGGATCATAACAAATCAACGGGGGCATTTCTCCGAAAACTAACACCGGGGCTGTGCTCAGGGGGCTCCCAGCTATCAGCCACCCTATCCCGGGACCGATGGGAGCACTTTAAAATTTTCGAGTCAGGGGACCAGACGGCCGAGTGAAAAACTTTGAAAAATATTCTATCTCCTCACTCCCATTGACTTTACATTAGGGCGACCAGGCGGCCGGCGGAAAAAAAATCATAACAAATCAACGGGGGCATTTCTCCGAAAACTAACACCGGGGCTGTGCTCAGGGGGCTCCCAGCTATCAGCCACCCTATCCCGGGACCGATGGGAGCACTTTAAAATTTTCGAGTCAGGGGACCAGACGGCCGAGTGAAAAACTTTGAAAAATATTCTATCTCCTCACTCCCATTGACTTTACATTAGGGCGACCAGGCGGCCGGCGGAAAAAAAATCATAACAAATCAACGGGGGCATTTCTCCGAAAACTAACACCGGGGCTGTGCTCAGGGGGCTCCCAGCTATCAGCCACCCTATCCCGGGACCGATGGGAGCACTTTAAAATTTTCGAGTCAGGGGACCAGACGGCCGAGTGAAAAACTTTGAAAAATATTCTATCTCCTCACTCCCATTGACTTTACATTAGGGCGACCAGGCGGCCGGCGGAAAAAAAATCATAACAAATCAACGGGGGCATTTCTCCGAAAACTATCACCGGGGCTGTGCTCAGGGGGCTCCCAGCTATCAGCCCCCCGGGTCTGGGGGCATTGTTTTTCTTTTTAATCATTTTGAGCATTTCCCCCAGTTTAGAGATGTGTGCCCCTAGACAACCCATTGAGAATAACTATGAAATGTTCTGAAGTTTTGATTTTCAAATGTCGGTGAAAATTGAAAAACGTCATATATTCTTCAAAGGAAGCATGGGGCGATGGTAGGGAGAGTCCCCGCAGCGTGCCTCGGCGGCGATGGGAGCGTTTTCGATGTCCCCGTCCCCCCCCCATAGGGATAGAAGGGGAGTTAGGTGACCAGGCGTCCCGGGTCCCAAAAATCGAAAAATTAATATAGAATGCTTTTTAATCCAGAAATAAAGTAGGGGGCAGTCCTGGTGAGAGTCCCAGCCACAGCCCCAGTGTGTTTTGGAGCCGTTTGGGGCCGGGTGAAAAACTTTGAAAAATGTTCTATCTCCTCACTCCCATTGACTTTGCATTAGGGCGACCAGGCGGCCGGCGGGAAAACAATCATAACAAATCAACGGAGGCATTTCTCCGAAAACTAACACCGGGGCAGTGCTCAGGGGGCTCCCAGCTATCAGCCACCCTATCCCGGGACCGATGGGAGCACTTTAAAATTTTCGAGTTAGGGGACCAGGCGGCCGAGTGAAAAACTTTGAAAAATTTTCTATCTCCTCACTCCCATTGACTTTGCATTAGGGCGACCAGGCGGCCGGCGGAAAAAAAATCATAACAAATCAACGGGGGCATTTCTCCGAAAACTAACACCGGGGCAGTGCTCAGGGGGCTCCCAGCTATCAGCCACCCTATCCCGGGACCGATGGGAGCACTTTAAAATTTTCGAGTTAGGGGACCAGGCGGCCGAGTGAAAAACTTAGAAAAATTTTCTATCTCCCCTAGGTGACCAGGCAGCCGGAGCTGATTTTTCTGACCCCTAAAACAATTATTAAAAGGTATTTTTTCGCCAAACTAAGACTTTTAAAATTCAAATAGGATGATTATCTACTGCCCCAGTGGGTTTTTGA
>NW_027102680.1:165000-187500 GCF_036373705.1 Amia ocellicauda
CTGCTATCCAGCCCTGGAGGTCTGCTATCCAGCCCTGGAGGTCTGCCTGTTAGCCCTGGAGGTCTGCTATCCAGCCCTGGAGGTCTGCCTGCCTGCCCTGGAGGTCTGCCTGCCTGCCCTGGTAGCAGCACTGCCTGCCCTGGAGGTCAGCCTGTTAGCCCTGGAGGTCTGCTATCCAGCCCTGGAGGTCTGCCTGCCTGCCTGTTAGCCCTGGAGGTCAGCCTGTTAGCCCTGGAGGTCTGCTATCCAGCCCTGGAGGTCTGCCTGCCTGCCTGTTAGCCCTGGAGGTCTGCTATCCAGCCCTGGAGGTCTGCCTGCCTGCCTGTTAGCCCTGGAGGTCTGCCTGCCTGCCCTGGCAGCAGCACTGCCTGCCCTGGAGGTCAGCCTGCCAGCCCTGGAGGTCTGCCTGTTAGCCCTGGAGGTCAGCTATCCAGCCCTGGAGGTCTGCCTGCCTGCCCTGGAGGTCTGCCTGCCTGCCCTGGAGGTCTGCCTGTTAGCCCTGGAGGTCTGCCTTCCAGCCCTGGTAGCAGCACTGCCTGCCCTGGTAGCAGCACTGCCTGCCCTGGAGGTCTGCCTGCCTGCCCTGGCAGCAGCACTGCCTGGCCTGGAGGTCAGCCTGTTAGCCCTGGAGGTCTGCTATCCAGCCCTGGAGGTCTGCCTGCCTGCCTGTTAGCCCTGGAGGTCTGCTATCCAGCCCTGGTAGCAGCACTGCCTGCCCTGGAGGTCTGCCTGCCTGCCCTGGCAGCAGCACTGCCTGCCCTGGTAGCAGCACTGCCTGCCCTGGAGGTCTGCTATCCAGCCCTGGAGGTCTGCTATCCAGCCCTGGAGGTCTGCCTGTTAGCCCTGGAGGTCTGCTATCCAGCCCTGGAGGTCTGCCTGCCTGCCCTGGCAGCAGCACTGCCTGCCCTGGAGGTCTGCCTGCCTGCCCTGGTAGCAGCACTGCCTGCCCTGGAGGTCAGCCTGTTAGCCCTGGAGGTCTGCTATCCAGCCCTGGAGGTCTGCCTGCCTGCCTGTTAGCCCTGGAGGTCAGCCTGTTAGCCCTGGAGGTCTGCTATCCAGCCCTGGAGGTCTGCCTGCCTGCCTGTTAGCCCTGGAGGTCTGCTATCCAGCCCTGGAGGTCTGCCTGCCTGCCTGTTAGCCCTGGAGGTCTGCCTGCCTGCCCTGGCAGCAGCACTGCCTGCCCTGGAGGTCTGCCTGCCTGCCCTGGCAGCAGCACTGCCTGCCCTGGAGGTCAGCCTGCCAGCCCTGGAGGTCTGCCTGTTAGCCCTGGAGGTCTGCTATCCAGCCCTGGAGGTCTGCCTGCCTGCCCTGGAGGTCTGCCTGCCTGCCCTGGAGGTCTGCCTGCCTGCCCTGGAGGTCTGCTATCCAGCCCTGGAGGTCTGCCTGCCTGCCCTGGAGGTCTGCTATCCAGCCCTGGAGGTCTGCTATCCAGCCCTGGAGGTCTGCCTGCCTGCCCTGGAGGTCTGCCTGCCTGCCCTGGAGGTCTGCCTGCCTGCCCTGGAGGTCTGCTATCCAGCCCTGGAGGTCTGCCTGCCTGCCCTGGAGGTCTGCTATCCAGCCCTGGAGGTCTGCTATCCAGCCCTGGTAGCAGCACTGCCTGCCCTGGAGGTCTGCTATCCAGCCCTGGAGGTCTGCCTGCCTGCCCTGGAGGTCTGCTATCCAGCCCTGGAGGTCTGCCTGCCTGCCCTGGAGGTCTGCTATCCAGCCCTGGAGGTCTGCTATCCAGCCCTGGCAGCAGCACTGCCTGCCCTGGAGGTCAGCCTGCCAGCCCTGGAGGTCTGCCTGTTAGCCCTGGAGGTCTGCTATCCAGCCCTGGAGGTCTGCCTGCCTGCCCTGGAGGTCTGCCTGCCTGCCCTGGAGGTCTGCCTGCCTGCCCTGGAGGTCTGCTATCCAGCCCTGGAGGTCTGCCTGCCTGCCCTGGAGGTCTGCTATCCAGCCCTGGAGGTCTGCCTGCCTGCCCTGGAGGTCTGCCTGCCTGCCTGCCTGCCTGCCCTGGAGGTCAGCCTGCCTGCCCTGGAGGTCAGCCTTCCAGCCCTGGAGGTCTGCCTGCCTGCCTTCCAGCCCTGCCTGCCTGCCTGCCTGCCCTGGAGGTCAGCCTGCCTGCCTGCTGCTGCTAGGCCGCTGCCCCGAGCCGCCGACCCCATCGACAGGAACACGAGAGAGTTTACAAGCGAGAGGAGGCCACATATTCGACACCTTTCGTGCTCGTTTTAGGGTCCTCTCCAGTCTGTTTGGACGTGTGTTATTCTGAATCTGCTGCTTTAACTCAAGGGATTCTGTCGTGATTGATGCCTTGTACTTCGCTGTATGTTTGCACTGGTGTTGTAAGTCGCCCTCTGTAAGATCATCATTTATTATCTGCCAAGAAATAAAGATCATCATAATGTTCCCCAACTTTCAGCTTCTGGGGAGTTTGTTCCAGAGTGTGACGACTCTCTCTCTATCACCATCTCTCTCTCTATCTCCATCTCTCTATCACCATCTCTCTCTCTATCTCTCTATCACCATCTCTCTCTCTATCTCCATCTCTCTCTATCTCCATCTCTCTCTATCTCCATCTCTCTATCTCCACCTCTCTCTCCCTCTCCACCTCTCTCTCTCTATCTCTCCCTCTCTCTATCTCTCCCTCTCTCTCACTGTGTGTGTGTGTGTGTGTGTGTGTGTACAGCAGTGTCCCTAGACGAGAGAGAGATCCCTAGACGGGGAAATTACTTTCAAACTGCAGTACCGAAATGTGTCCGTTAGATGGCAGCATGCACCAAGGAATGAAGGAAAGTGCAAAACAAAATGAAAAGGCACATCGCCTGGGCGAAAAATAATCGTAACAAATCAACGGGGGCATTTCTCGGAAAACTAACACCGGGGCAGTGCTCAGGGGGGTCCCACCTCGTGGCCACCCGGTTTGGGGGGCCATCGGGGCCGGCTGAAGAATCGCCCATACTCTGCCATAGGCAGCCCACGGTCCATCCGATCAGAGCAATGCCGGGCGGCCGGCAACCTATGGATCATAACACATCAACGGAGGCATGATAAGAGCATCTTTTATTATCTGCCAAGAAATATAGACCATCACAATGTTCCCCAACTTTCAGCTTCTACCACATCGCTGGGGAGTTTATTCCACTGTGTGACTACTCTCTCTCTCTCTGTGTGTGTGTGTGTGTGTGTGTGTGTGTGTGTGTGTGTGTGTGTGTGTGTGTGTGTGTACAGCAGTGTCTCCGGTTTTCCTTTTGGAATGCCTTGAAGCCGGGGGGGCTTTGCACTCATGAGAACATAGGGTGTCCTTGCCCTCCTTTCGCAGCCCAGGGCATTGAGAGATCCCTAGACGGGGAAATTACTTTCAAACTGCAGTACCGAAATGTGTCCGTTAGATGGTAGCATGCACCAAGGAATGAAGGAAAGTGCAAAACAAAATGAAAAGGCACATCGCCTGGGCGAAAAATAATCATAACAAATCAACGGGGGCATTTCTCGGAAAACTAACACCGGGGCAGTGCTCAGGGGGGTCCCACCTCGTGGCCACCCGGTTTGGGGGGCGATCGGGGCCGGTTCCGAAAATCGCTAAATCTCCCATAGCCAGCCCACGCTCCATCCGATAGAGCAATGCCGGGCGGCCGGCCGGCAACTACGGATCATAACAAATCAACGGGGGCATTTCTCGGAAAACTAACACCGGGGCAGTGCTCAGGGGGGTCCCACCTCGTGGCCACCCGGTTTGGGGGGCGATCGGGGCCGGTTCCGAAAATCGCTAAATCTCCCATAGCCAGCCCACGCTCCATCCGATAGAGCACTGCCGGGCGGCCGGCCGGCAACTACGGATCATAACAAATCAACGGGGGCATTTCTCGGAAAACTAACACCGGGGCAGTGCTCAGGGGGGTCCCACCTCGTGGCCACCCGGTTTGGGGGGCGATCGGGGCCGGTTCCGAAAATCGCTAAATCTCCCATAGCCAGCCCACGCTCCATCCGATAGAGCACTGCCGGGCGGCCGGCCGGCAACTACGGATCATAACAAATCAACGGGGGCATTTCTCGGAAAACTAACACCGGGGCAGTGCTCAGGGGGGTCCCACCTCGTGGCCACCCGGTTTGGGGGGCGATCGGGGCCGGTTCCGAAAATCGCTAAATCTCCCATAGCCAGCCCACGCTCCATCCGATAGAGCACTGCCGGGCGGCCGGCCGGCAACTACGGATCATAACAAATCAACGGGGGCATTTCTCGGAAAACTAACACCGGGGCAGTGCTCAGGGGGGTCCCACCTCGTGGCCACCCGGTTTGGGGGGCGATCGGGGCCGGTTCCGAAAATCGCTAAATCTCCCATAGCCAGCCCACGCTCCATCCGATAGAGCAATGCCGGGCGGCCGGCCGGCAACTACGGATCATAACAAATCAACGGGGGCATTTCTCGGAAAACTAACACCGGGGCAGTGCTCAGGGGGGTCCCACCTCGTGGCCACCCGGTTTGGGGGGCGATCGGGGCCGGTTCCGAAAATCGCTAAATCTCCCATAGCCAGCACACGCTCCATCCGATAGAGCAATGCCGGGCGGCCGGCCGGCAACTACGGATCATAACAAATCAACGGGGGCATTTCTCCGAAAACTAACACCGGGGCTGTGCTCAGGGGGCTCCCAGCTATCAGCCACCCTATCCCGGGACCGATGGGAGCACTTTAAAATTTTCGAGTCAGGGGACCAGACGGCCGAGTGAAAAACTTTGAAAAATATTCTATCTCCTCACTCCCATTGACTTTACATTAGGGCGACCAGGCGGCCGGCGGAAAAAAAATCATAACAAATCAACGGGGGCATTTCTCCGAAAACTAACACCGGGGCTGTGCTCAGGGGGCTCCCAGCTATCAGCCACCCTATCCCGGGACCGATGGGAGCACTTTAAAATTTTCGAGTCAGGGGACCAGACGGCCGAGTGAAAAACTTTGAAAAATATTCTATCTCCTCACTCCCATTGACTTTACATTAGGGCGACCAGGCGGCCGGCGGAAAAAAAATCATAACAAATCAACGGGGGCATTTCTCCGAAAACTAACACCGGGGCTGTGCTCAGGGGGCTCCCAGCTATCAGCCACCCTATCCCGGGACCGATGGGAGCACTTTAAAATTTTCGAGTCAGGGGACCAGACGGCCGAGTGAAAAACTTTGAAAAATATTCTATCTCCTCACTCCCATTGACTTTACATTAGGGCGACCAGGCGGCCGGCGGAAAAAAAATCATAACAAATCAACGGGGGCATTTCTCCGAAAACTATCACCGGGGCTGTGCTCAGGGGGCTCCCAGCTATCAGCCCCCCGGGTCTGGGGGCATTGTTTTTCTTTTTAATCATTTTGAGCATTTCCCCCAGTTTAGAGATGTGTGCCCCTAGACAACCCATTGAGAATAACTATGAAATGTTCTGAAGTTTTGATTTTCAAATGTCGGTGAAAATTGAAAAACGTCATATATTCTTCAAAGGAAGCATGGGGCGATGGTAGGGAGAGTCCCCGCAGCGTGCCTCGGCGGCGATGGGAGCGTTTTCGATGTCCCCGTCCCCCCGCCCCATAGGGATGGAAGGGGAGTTGGGTGACCAGGCGCGAGGGGGCCGGAGCGAGCCCGGGCCCGGGCCTCCTGCTGACGGAGCGCTGGGAGCCGGGAGCCGTCGGTCAGTGAGTGCTGAAGGAAAGCTCCAGCGCGGAGCCCGCACCCACCGGGGAGGTGTAGCCCTGCAGGCTGAGCGCCGGGAGCCGTCGGTCAGTGAGTGCTGAAGGAAAGCTCCAGCGCGGAGCCCGCACCCACCGGGGAGGTGTAGCCCTGCAGGCTGAGCGCCGGGAGCCGTCGGTCAGTGAGTGCTGAAGGAAAGCTCCAGCGCGGAGCCCGCACCCACCGGGGAGGTGTAGCCCTGCAGGCTGAGCGCCGGGAGCCGTCGGTCAGTGAGTGCTGAAGGAAAGCTCCAGCGCGGAGCCCGCACCCACCGGGGAGGTGTAGCCCTGCAGGCTGAGCGCCGGGAGCCGTCGGTCAGTGAGTGCTGAAGGAAAGCTCCAGCGCGGAGCCCGCACCCACCGGGGAGGTGTAGCCCTGCAGGCTGAGCGCCGGGAGCCGTCGGTCAGTGAGTGCTGAAGGAAAGCTCCAGCGCGGAGCCCGCACCCACCGGGGAGGTGTAGCCCTGCAGGCTGAGCGCCGGGAGCCGTCGGTCAGTGAGTGCTGAAGGAAAGCTCCAGCGCGGAGCCCGCACCCACCGGGGAGGTGTAGCCCTGCAGGCTGAGCGCCGGGAGCCGTCGGTCAGTGAGTGCTGAAGGAAAGCTCCAGCGCGGAGCCCGCACCCACCGGGGAGGTGTAGCCCTGCAGGCTGAGCGCCGGGAGCCGTCGGTCAGTGAGTGCTGAAGGAAAGCTCCAGCGCGGAGCCCGCACCCACCGGGGAGGTGTAGCCCTGCAGGCTGAGCGCCGGGAGCCGTCGGTCAGTGAGTGCTGAAGGAAAGCTCCAGCGCGGAGCCCGCACCCACCGGGGAGGTGTAGCCCTGCAGGCTGAGCGCCGGGAGCCGTCGGTCAGTGAGTGCTGAAGGAAAGCTCCAGCGCGGAGCCCGCACCCACCGGGGAGGTGTAGCCCTGCAGGCTGAGCGCCGGGAGCCGTCGGTCAGTGAGTGCTGAAGGAAAGCTCCAGCGCGGAGCCCGCACCCACCGGGGAGGTGTAGCCCTGCAGGCTGAGCGCCGGGAGCCGTCGGTCAGTGAGTGCTGAAGGAAAGCTCCAGCGCGGAGCCCGCACCCACCGGTGAGGTGTAGCCCTGCAGGCCGAGCGCTGGGAGCCGTCGGTCGTTCGGTCGGTCAGTCAGTGAGTGTGTGTGCTGAAGGAAAGCTCCAGCGCGGAGCCCGCACCCACCGGTGAGGTGTAGCCCTGCAGGCCGAGCGCTGGGAGCCGTCGGTCGTTCGGTCGGTCAGTCAGTGAGTGTGTGTGCTGAAGGAAAGCTCCAGCCCGGAGCCCGCACCCACCGGGGAGGTGTAGCCCTGCAGGCTGAGCGCTGGGAGCCGTCGGTCGTTCGGTCGGTCAGTCAGTGAGTGTGTGTGCTCCAGCCCGGAGCCCGCACCCACCGGGGAGGTGTAGCCCTGCAGGCTGAGCGCTGGGAGCCGTCGGTCGGTCGGTCGGTCAGAGAGTGAGTGTGTGTGCTGAAGGGAAGCTCCAGCCCGGAGCCCGCACCCACCGGGGAGGTGTAGCCCTGCAGGCTGAGCGCTGGGAGCCGTCGGTCGTTCGGTCGGTCAGTCAGTGAGTGTGTGTGCTGAAGGAGAGCTCCAGCCCGGAGCCCGCACCCACCGGGGTGTGTAGCCCTGCAGGCTGAGCGCTGGGAGCCGTCGGTCGGTCAGTCAGTGAGTGTGTGTGCTGAAGGAAAGCTCCAGCCCGGCGTCCGTCCCCACCGGGGAGGAGTAGGCCTGCTGACTGAGCGCTGGGAGCCGTCGGTCGTTCGGTCGGTCAGAGAGTGAGTGTGTGTGCTGAAGGAGAGCTCCAGCCCGGAGCCCGCACCCACCGGGGTGTGTAGCCCTGCAGGCTGAGCGCTGGGAGCCGTCGGTCGGTCGGTCGGTCAGAGAGTGAGTGAGTGAGTGTGTGTGCTGAAGGGAAGCTCCAGCCCGGCGTCCGTCCCCACCGGGGAGTTGTGCCCGGGCCCGGGCCTCCTGCCGACGGACCGTGTGGCGCATTGTCCCGACTGCGGACTTTCTCCAGCAAAAAGGCGGAGGTGCAGTACCGCCATTTCGCCACACGAGGGACGGAATGGCACCCAACTGCCCCCTGGTGTCGAAAAAGCGCAAGGGCACCCGGGCCGGTCCGCCCCAGGCAGCGGCCGAGATGCAGCACCGGGGGCCCGGCCTGCCTGCCCTGGAGGTCAGCCTGCCAGCCCTGGAGGTCTGCTATCCAGCCCTGGAGGTCTGCCTGCCAGCCCTGGAGGTCTGCTATCCAGCCCTGGAGGTCTGCCTGCCTGCCATCCAGCCCTGGAGGTCTGCTATCCTGCCCTGGAGGTCTGCTATCCAGCCCTGGAGGTCTGCCTGCCTGCCTGCCAGCCCTGGAGGTCTGCTATCCAGCCCTGGAGGTCTGCCTGCCTGCCCTGGAGGTCTGCTATCCAGCCCTGGAGGTCTGCTATCCAGCCCTGGTAGCAGCACTGCCTGCCCTGGAGGTCTGCCTTCCAGCCCTGGTAGCAGCACTGCCTGCCCTGGTAGCAGCACTGCCTGCCCTGGAGGTCTGCTATCCAGCCCTGGAGGTCTGCCTGCCTGCCTGTTAGCCCTGGAGGTCTGCTATCCAGCCCTGGAGGTCTGCCTGCCTGCCTGTTAGCCCTGGAGGTCTGCTATCCAGCCCTGGTAGCAGCACTGCCTGCCCTGGAGGTCTGCCTGCCTGCCCTGGCAGCAGCACTGCCTGCCCTGGTAGCAGCACTGCCTGCCCTGGAGGTCTGCTATCCAGCCCTGGAGGTCTGCTATCCAGCCCTGGAGGTCTGCCTGTTAGCCCTGGAGGTCTGCTATCCAGCCCTGGAGGTCTGCCTGCCTGCCCTGGAGGTCTGCCTGCCTGCCCTGGTAGCAGCACTGCCTGCCCTGGAGGTCAGCCTGTTAGCCCTGGAGGTCTGCTATCCAGCCCTGGAGGTCTGCCTGCCTGCCTGTTAGCCCTGGAGGTCAGCCTGTTAGCCCTGGAGGTCTGCTATCCAGCCCTGGAGGTCTGCCTGCCTGCCTGTTAGCCCTGGAGGTCTGCTATCCAGCCCTGGAGGTCTGCCTGCCTGCCTGTTAGCCCTGGAGGTCTGCCTGCCTGCCCTGGCAGCAGCACTGCCTGCCCTGGAGGTCAGCCTGCCAGCCCTGGAGGTCTGCCTGTTAGCCCTGGAGGTCAGCTATCCAGCCCTGGAGGTCTGCCTGCCTGCCCTGGAGGTCTGCCTGCCTGCCCTGGAGGTCTGCCTGTTAGCCCTGGAGGTCTGCCTTCCAGCCCTGGTAGCAGCACTGCCTGCCCTGGTAGCAGCACTGCCTGCCCTGGAGGTCTGCCTGCCTGCCCTGGCAGCAGCACTGCCTGGCCTGGAGGTCAGCCTGTTAGCCCTGGAGGTCTGCTATCCAGCCCTGGAGGTCTGCCTGCCTGCCTGTTAGCCCTGGAGGTCTGCTATCCAGCCCTGGTAGCAGCACTGCCTGCCCTGGAGGTCTGCCTGCCTGCCCTGGCAGCAGCACTGCCTGCCCTGGTAGCAGCACTGCCTGCCCTGGAGGTCTGCTATCCAGCCCTGGAGGTCTGCTATCCAGCCCTGGAGGTCTGCCTGTTAGCCCTGGAGGTCTGCTATCCAGCCCTGGAGGTCTGCCTGCCTGCCCTGGCAGCAGCACTGCCTGCCCTGGAGGTCTGCCTGCCTGCCCTGGTAGCAGCACTGCCTGCCCTGGAGGTCAGCCTGTTAGCCCTGGAGGTCTGCTATCCAGCCCTGGAGGTCTGCCTGCCTGCCTGTTAGCCCTGGAGGTCAGCCTGTTAGCCCTGGAGGTCTGCTATCCAGCCCTGGAGGTCTGCCTGCCTGCCTGTTAGCCCTGGAGGTCTGCTATCCAGCCCTGGAGGTCTGCCTGCCTGCCTGTTAGCCCTGGAGGTCTGCCTGCCTGCCCTGGCAGCAGCACTGCCTGCCCTGGAGGTCAGCCTGCCAGCCCTGGAGGTCTGCCTGTTAGCCCTGGAGGTCAGCTATCCAGCCCTGGAGGTCTGCCTGCCTGCCCTGGAGGTCTGCCTGCCTGCCCTGGAGGTCTGCCTGTTAGCCCTGGAGGTCTGCCTTCCAGCCCTGGTAGCAGCACTGCCTGCCCTGGTAGCAGCACTGCCTGCCCTGGAGGTCTGCCTGCCTGCCCTGGCAGCAGCACTGCCTGGCCTGGAGGTCAGCCTGTTAGCCCTGGAGGTCTGCTATCCAGCCCTGGAGGTCTGCCTGCCTGCCTGTTAGCCCTGGAGGTCTGCTATCCAGCCCTGGTAGCAGCACTGCCTGCCCTGGAGGTCTGCCTGCCTGCCCTGGCAGCAGCACTGCCTGCCCTGGTAGCAGCACTGCCTGCCCTGGAGGTCTGCTATCCAGCCCTGGAGGTCTGCTATCCAGCCCTGGAGGTCTGCCTGTTAGCCCTGGAGGTCTGCTATCCAGCCCTGGAGGTCTGCCTGCCTGCCCTGGCAGCAGCACTGCCTGCCCTGGAGGTCTGCCTGCCTGCCCTGGTAGCAGCACTGCCTGCCCTGGAGGTCAGCCTGTTAGCCCTGGAGGTCTGCTATCCAGCCCTGGAGGTCTGCCTGCCTGCCTGTTAGCCCTGGAGGTCAGCCTGTTAGCCCTGGAGGTCTGCTATCCAGCCCTGGAGGTCTGCCTGCCTGCCTGTTAGCCCTGGAGGTCTGCTATCCAGCCCTGGAGGTCTGCCTGCCTGCCTGTTAGCCCTGGAGGTCTGCCTGCCTGCCCTGGCAGCAGCACTGCCTGCCCTGGAGGTCAGCCTGCCAGCCCTGGAGGTCTGCCTGTTAGCCCTGGAGGTCAGCTATCCAGCCCTGGAGGTCTGCCTGCCTGCCCTGGAGGTCTGCCTGCCTGCCCTGGAGGTCTGCCTGTTAGCCCTGGAGGTCTGCCTTCCAGCCCTGGTAGCAGCACTGCCTGCCCTGGTAGCAGCACTGCCTGCCCTGGAGGTCTGCCTGCCTGCCCTGGCAGCAGCACTGCCTGGCCTGGAGGTCAGCCTGTTAGCCCTGGAGGTCTGCTATCCAGCCCTGGAGGTCTGCCTGCCTGCCTGTTAGCCCTGGAGGTCTGCTATCCAGCCCTGGAGGTCTGCCTGCCTGCCTGTTAGCCCTGGAGGTCTGCCTGCCTGCCCTGGCAGCAGCACTGCCTGCCCTGGAGGTCAGCCTGCCAGCCCTGGAGGTCTGCCTGTTAGCCCTGGAGGTCAGCTATCCAGCCCTGGAGGTCTGCCTGCCTGCCCTGGAGGTCTGCCTGCCTGCCCTGGAGGTCTGCCTGTTAGCCCTGGAGGTCTGCCTTCCAGCCCTGGTAGCAGCACTGCCTGCCCTGGTAGCAGCACTGCCTGCCCTGGAGGTCTGCCTGCCTGCCCTGGCAGCAGCACTGCCTGGCCTGGAGGTCAGCCTGTTAGCCCTGGAGGTCTGCTATCCAGCCCTGGAGGTCTGCCTGCCTGCCTGTTAGCCCTGGAGGTCAGCCTGTTAGCCCTGGAGGTCTGCTATCCAGCCCTGGAGGTCTGCCTGCCTGCCTGTTAGCCCTGGAGGTCTGCTATCCAGCCCTGGAGGTCTGCCTGCCTGCCTGTTAGCCCTGGAGGTCTGCCTGCCTGCCCTGGCAGCAGCACTGCCTGCCCTGGAGGTCAGCCTGCCAGCCCTGGAGGTCTGCCTGTTAGCCCTGGAGGTCAGCTATCCAGCCCTGGAGGTCTGCCTGCCTGCCCTGGAGGTCTGCCTGCCTGCCCTGGAGGTCTGCCTGTTAGCCCTGGAGGTCTGCCTTCCAGCCCTGGTAGCAGCACTGCCTGCCCTGGTAGCAGCACTGCCTGCCCTGGAGGTCTGCCTGCCTGCCCTGGCAGCAGCACTGCCTGGCCTGGAGGTCAGCCTGTTAGCCCTGGAGGTCTGCTATCCAGCCCTGGAGGTCTGCCTGCCTGCCTGTTAGCCCTGGAGGTCTGCTATCCAGCCCTGGTAGCAGCACTGCCTGCCCTGGAGGTCTGCCTGCCTGCCCTGGCAGCAGCACTGCCTGCCCTGGTAGCAGCACTGCCTGCCCTGGAGGTCTGCTATCCAGCCCTGGAGGTCTGCTATCCAGCCCTGGAGGTCTGCCTGTTAGCCCTGGAGGTCTGCTATCCAGCCCTGGAGGTCTGCCTGCCTGCCCTGGCAGCAGCACTGCCTGCCCTGGAGGTCTGCCTGCCTGCCCTGGTAGCAGCACTGCCTGCCCTGGAGGTCAGCCTGTTAGCCCTGGAGGTCTGCTATCCAGCCCTGGAGGTCTGCCTGCCTGCCTGTTAGCCCTGGAGGTCAGCCTGTTAGCCCTGGAGGTCTGCTATCCAGCCCTGGAGGTCTGCCTGCCTGCCTGTTAGCCCTGGAGGTCTGCTATCCAGCCCTGGAGGTCTGCCTGCCTGCCTGTTAGCCCTGGAGGTCTGCCTGCCTGCCCTGGCAGCAGCACTGCCTGCCCTGGAGGTCAGCCTGCCAGCCCTGGAGGTCTGCCTGTTAGCCCTGGAGGTCAGCTATCCAGCCCTGGAGGTCTGCCTGCCTGCCCTGGAGGTCTGCCTGCCTGCCCTGGAGGTCTGCCTGTTAGCCCTGGAGGTCTGCCTTCCAGCCCTGGTAGCAGCACTGCCTGCCCTGGTAGCAGCACTGCCTGCCCTGGAGGTCTGCCTGCCTGCCCTGGCAGCAGCACTGCCTGGCCTGGAGGTCAGCCTGTTAGCCCTGGAGGTCTGCTATCCAGCCCTGGAGGTCTGCCTGCCTGCCTGTTAGCCCTGGAGGTCAGCCTGTTAGCCCTGGAGGTCTGCTATCCAGCCCTGGAGGTCTGCCTGCCTGCCCTGGAGGTCTGCCTGCCTGCCCTGGAGGTCTGCCTGCCTGCCCTGGAGGTCTGCTATCCAGCCCTGGTAGCAGCACTGCCTGCCCTGGAGGTCTGCCTGCCTGCCCTGGAGGTCAGCCTGTTAGCCCTGGAGGTCTGCCTGCCAGCCCTGGCAGCAGCACGGCCTACCTGCCTGCCTGCCCTCGAGGTCTGCCTGCCTGCCTGCCCTGGAGGTCAGCCTTCCAGCCCTGGCAGCAGCACGGCCTACCTGCCTGCCAGCCTGCCCTCCCCAGCCACACAGCCCTGCCTGCCTGCCTGCCAGCCCTGGAGGTCTCCCTGCCAGCCCTGGAGGTCTGCCTGCCTGCCTGCCTGCCCTGGAGGTCTGCCATCCTGCCTTCCAGCCCTGGAGGTCAGCCTGCCTGCCCTGGAGGTCAGCCTGTTAGCCCTGGAGGTCTGCTATCCAGCCCTGGAGGTCTGCCTGCCTGCCTGTTAGCCCTGGAGGTCAGCCTGTTAGCCCTGGAGGTCTGCTATCCAGCCCTGGAGGTCTGCCTGCCTGCCTGTTAGCCCTGGAGGTCTGCTATCCAGCCCTGGAGGTCTGCCTGCCTGCCTGTTAGCCCTGGAGGTCTGCCTGCCTGCCCTGGCAGCAGCACTGCCTGCCCTGGAGGTCAGCCTGCCAGCCCTGGAGGTCTGCCTGTTAGCCCTGGAGGTCAGCTATCCAGCCCTGGAGGTCTGCCTGCCTGCCCTGGAGGTCTGCCTGCCTGCCCTGGAGGTCTGCCTGTTAGCCCTGGAGGTCTGCCTTCCAGCCCTGGTAGCAGCACTGCCTGCCCTGGTAGCAGCACTGCCTGCCCTGGAGGTCTGCCTGCCTGCCCTGGCAGCAGCACTGCCTGGCCTGGAGGTCAGCCTGTTAGCCCTGGAGGTCTGCTATCCAGCCCTGGAGGTCTGCCTGCCTGCCTGTTAGCCCTGGAGGTCTGCTATCCAGCCCTGGTAGCAGCACTGCCTGCCCTGGAGGTCTGCCTGCCTGCCCTGGCAGCAGCACTGCCTGCCCTGGTAGCAGCACTGCCTGCCCTGGAGGTCTGCTATCCAGCCCTGGAGGTCTGCTATCCAGCCCTGGAGGTCTGCCTGTTAGCCCTGGAGGTCTGCTATCCAGCCCTGGAGGTCTGCCTGCCTGCCCTGGCAGCAGCACTGCCTGCCCTGGAGGTCTGCCTGCCTGCCCTGGTAGCAGCACTGCCTGCCCTGGAGGTCAGCCTGTTAGCCCTGGAGGTCTGCTATCCAGCCCTGGAGGTCTGCCTGCCTGCCTGTTAGCCCTGGAGGTCAGCCTGTTAGCCCTGGAGGTCTGCTATCCAGCCCTGGAGGTCTGCCTGCCTGCCTGTTAGCCCTGGAGGTCTGCTATCCAGCCCTGGAGGTCTGCCTGCCTGCCTGTTAGCCCTGGAGGTCTGCCTGCCTGCCCTGGCAGCAGCACTGCCTGCCCTGGAGGTCAGCCTGCCAGCCCTGGAGGTCTGCCTGTTAGCCCTGGAGGTCAGCTATCCAGCCCTGGAGGTCTGCCTGCCTGCCCTGGAGGTCTGCCTGCCTGCCCTGGAGGTCTGCCTGTTAGCCCTGGAGGTCTGCCTTCCAGCCCTGGTAGCAGCACTGCCTGCCCTGGTAGCAGCACTGCCTGCCCTGGAGGTCTGCCTGCCTGCCCTGGCAGCAGCACTGCCTGGCCTGGAGGTCAGCCTGTTAGCCCTGGAGGTCTGCTATCCAGCCCTGGAGGTCTGCCTGCCTGCCTGTTAGCCCTGGAGGTCTGCTATCCAGCCCTGGTAGCAGCACTGCCTGCCCTGGAGGTCTGCCTGCCTGCCCTGGCAGCAGCACTGCCTGCCCTGGTAGCAGCACTGCCTGCCCTGGAGGTCTGCTATCCAGCCCTGGAGGTCTGCTATCCAGCCCTGGAGGTCTGCCTGTTAGCCCTGGAGGTCTGCTATCCAGCCCTGGAGGTCTGCCTGCCTGCCCTGGCAGCAGCACTGCCTGCCCTGGAGGTCTGCCTGCCTGCCCTGGTAGCAGCACTGCCTGCCCTGGAGGTCAGCCTGTTAGCCCTGGAGGTCTGCTATCCAGCCCTGGAGGTCTGCCTGCCTGCCTGTTAGCCCTGGAGGTCAGCCTGTTAGCCCTGGAGGTCTGCTATCCAGCCCTGGAGGTCTGCCTGCCTGCCTGTTAGCCCTGGAGGTCTGCTATCCAGCCCTGGAGGTCTGCCTGCCTGCCTGTTAGCCCTGGAGGTCTGCCTGCCTGCCCTGGCAGCAGCACTGCCTGCCCTGGAGGTCAGCCTGCCAGCCCTGGAGGTCTGCCTGTTAGCCCTGGAGGTCAGCTATCCAGCCCTGGAGGTCTGCCTGCCTGCCCTGGAGGTCTGCCTGCCTGCCCTGGAGGTCTGCCTGTTAGCCCTGGAGGTCTGCCTTCCAGCCCTGGTAGCAGCACTGCCTGCCCTGGTAGCAGCACTGCCTGCCCTGGAGGTCTGCCTGCCTGCCCTGGCAGCAGCACTGCCTGGCCTGGAGGTCAGCCTGTTAGCCCTGGAGGTCTGCTATCCAGCCCTGGAGGTCTGCCTGCCTGCCTGTTAGCCCTGGAGGTCTGCTATCCAGCCCTGGAGGTCTGCCTGCCTGCCTGTTAGCCCTGGAGGTCTGCCTGCCTGCCCTGGCAGCAGCACTGCCTGCCCTGGAGGTCAGCCTGCCAGCCCTGGAGGTCTGCCTGTTAGCCCTGGAGGTCAGCTATCCAGCCCTGGAGGTCTGCCTGCCTGCCCTGGAGGTCTGCCTGCCTGCCCTGGAGGTCTGCCTGTTAGCCCTGGAGGTCTGCCTTCCAGCCCTGGTAGCAGCACTGCCTGCCCTGGTAGCAGCACTGCCTGCCCTGGAGGTCTGCCTGCCTGCCCTGGCAGCAGCACTGCCTGGCCTGGAGGTCAGCCTGTTAGCCCTGGAGGTCTGCTATCCAGCCCTGGAGGTCTGCCTGCCTGCCTGTTAGCCCTGGAGGTCAGCCTGTTAGCCCTGGAGGTCTGCTATCCAGCCCTGGAGGTCTGCCTGCCTGCCTGTTAGCCCTGGAGGTCTGCTATCCAGCCCTGGAGGTCTGCCTGCCTGCCTGTTAGCCCTGGAGGTCTGCCTGCCTGCCCTGGCAGCAGCACTGCCTGCCCTGGAGGTCAGCCTGCCAGCCCTGGAGGTCTGCCTGTTAGCCCTGGAGGTCAGCTATCCAGCCCTGGAGGTCTGCCTGCCTGCCCTGGAGGTCTGCCTGCCTGCCCTGGAGGTCTGCCTGTTAGCCCTGGAGGTCTGCCTTCCAGCCCTGGTAGCAGCACTGCCTGCCCTGGTAGCAGCACTGCCTGCCCTGGAGGTCTGCCTGCCTGCCCTGGCAGCAGCACTGCCTGGCCTGGAGGTCAGCCTGTTAGCCCTGGAGGTCTGCTATCCAGCCCTGGAGGTCTGCCTGCCTGCCTGTTAGCCCTGGAGGTCTGCTATCCAGCCCTGGTAGCAGCACTGCCTGCCCTGGAGGTCTGCCTGCCTGCCCTGGCAGCAGCACTGCCTGCCCTGGTAGCAGCACTGCCTGCCCTGGAGGTCTGCTATCCAGCCCTGGAGGTCTGCTATCCAGCCCTGGAGGTCTGCCTGTTAGCCCTGGAGGTCTGCTATCCAGCCCTGGAGGTCTGCCTGCCTGCCCTGGCAGCAGCACTGCCTGCCCTGGAGGTCTGCCTGCCTGCCCTGGTAGCAGCACTGCCTGCCCTGGAGGTCAGCCTGTTAGCCCTGGAGGTCTGCTATCCAGCCCTGGAGGTCTGCCTGCCTGCCTGTTAGCCCTGGAGGTCAGCCTGTTAGCCCTGGAGGTCTGCTATCCAGCCCTGGAGGTCTGCCTGCCTGCCTGTTAGCCCTGGAGGTCTGCTATCCAGCCCTGGAGGTCTGCCTGCCTGCCTGTTAGCCCTGGAGGTCTGCCTGCCTGCCCTGGCAGCAGCACTGCCTGCCCTGGAGGTCAGCCTGCCAGCCCTGGAGGTCTGCCTGTTAGCCCTGGAGGTCAGCTATCCAGCCCTGGAGGTCTGCCTGCCTGCCCTGGAGGTCTGCCTGCCTGCCCTGGAGGTCTGCCTGTTAGCCCTGGAGGTCTGCCTTCCAGCCCTGGTAGCAGCACTGCCTGCCCTGGTAGCAGCACTGCCTGCCCTGGAGGTCTGCCTGCCTGCCCTGGCAGCAGCACTGCCTGGCCTGGAGGTCAGCCTGTTAGCCCTGGAGGTCTGCTATCCAGCCCTGGAGGTCTGCCTGCCTGCCTGTTAGCCCTGGAGGTCAGCCTGTTAGCCCTGGAGGTCTGCTATCCAGCCCTGGAGGTCTGCCTGCCTGCCCTGGAGGTCTGCCTGCCTGCCCTGGAGGTCTGCCTGCCTGCCCTGGAGGTCTGCTATCCAGCCCTGGTAGCAGCACTGCCTGCCCTGGAGGTCTGCCTGCCTGCCCTGGAGGTCAGCCTGTTAGCCCTGGAGGTCTGCCTGCCAGCCCTGGCAGCAGCACGGCCTACCTGCCTGCCTGCCCTCGAGGTCTGCCTGCCTGCCTGCCCTGGAGGTCAGCCTTCCAGCCCTGGCAGCAGCACGGCCTACCTGCCTGCCAGCCTGCCCTCCCCAGCCACACAGCCCTGCCTGCCTGCCTGCCAGCCCTGGAGGTCTCCCTGCCAGCCCTGGAGGTCTGCCTGCCTGCCTGCCTGCCCTGGAGGTCTGCCATCCTGCCTTCCAGCCCTGGAGGTCAGCCTGCCAGCCCTGGAGGTCAGCCTGTTAGCCCTGGAGGTCTGCCTGCCTGCCTGCCTGCCTGCCCTGGAGGTCTGCCTGCCTGCCTGCCCCGGAGGTCAGCCCCAGGCAGCCGGGTGGCCTGCCTGCTGCTGCTAGGCCGCTGCCCCGAGCCGCCGACCCCATCGACAGGAACACGAGAGAGTTTACAAGCGAGAGGAGGCCACATATTCGACACCTTTCGTGCTCGTTTTAGTCTCCAGTCTGTTTTGACGTGTGTTATTCTGAATCTGCTGCTTTAACTCAAGGGATTCTGTCGCGATTGATGCCTTGTCCTTCGCTGTATGTTTGCACTGGTGTTGTAAGTCGCCCTCTGTAAGATCATCATTTATTATCTGCCAAGAAATAAAGATCATCATAATGTTCCCCAACTTTCAGCTTCTGGGGAGTTTGTTCCAGAGTGTGACGACTCTCTCTCTGTCACCATCTCTCTCTCTATCTCCATCTCTCTATCACCATCTCTCTCTCTATCTCCATCTCTCTATCACCATCTCTCTCTCTATCTCTATCTCTCTATCACCATCTCTCTCTCCATCTCCATCTCTCTCTCTATCTCCATCTCTCTCTATCTCCATCTCTATCTCCATCTCTCTATCTCCACCTCTCTCTCCCTCTCCACCTCTCTCTCTCTCTATCTCTCCCTCTCTCTCACTGTGTGTGTGTGTGTGTGTGTGTGTGTGTGTGTGTGTGTGTGTGTGTGTGTGTGTGTGTACAGCAGTGTCCCTAGACGAGAGAGAGATCCCTAGACGGGGAAATTACTTTCAAACTGCAGTACCGAAATGTGTCCGTTAGATGGCAGCATGCACCAAGGAATGAAGGAAAGTGCAAAACAAAATGAAAAGGCACATCGCCTGGGCGAAAAATAATCGTAACAAATCAACGGGGGCATTTCTCCGAAAACTAACACCGGGGCAGTGCTCAGGGGGGTCCCACCTCGTGGCCACCCGGTTTGGGGGGCGATCGGGGCCGGTTCCGAAAATCGCTAAATCTCCCATAGCCAGCCCACGCTCCATCCGATAGAGCAATGCCGGGCGGCCGGCCGGCAACTACGGATCATAAGAAATCAACGGGGGCATTTCTCCGAAAACTAACACCGGGGCAGTGCTCAGGGGGGTCCCACCTCGTGGCCACCCGGTTTGGGGGGCGATCGGGGCCGGTTCCGAAAATCGCTAAATCTCCCATAGCCAGCCCACGCTCCATCCGATAGAGCAATGCCGGGCGGCCGGCCGGCAACTACGGATCATAACAAATCAACGGGGGCATTTCTCCGAAAACTAACACCGGGGCAGTGCTCAGGGGGGTCCCACCTCGTGGCCACCCGGTTTGGGGGGCCATCGGGGCCGGCTGAAGAATCGCCCATACTCTGCCATAGGCAGCCCACGGTCCATCCGATCAGAGCAATGCCGGGCGGCCGGCAACCTATGGATCATAACACATCAACGGAGGCATGATAAGAGCATCTTTTATTATCTGCCAAGAAATATAGACCATCACAATGTTCCCCAACTTTCAGCTTCTACCACATCGCTGGGGAGTTTATTCCACTGTGTGACTACTCTCTCTCTATCTCTCTCTCTCTCTCTCTCTCTCTCTCTCTCTCTGTGTGTGTGTGTGTGTGTGTGTGTGTGTGTGTGTGTGTGTGTGTGTGTGTACAGCAGTGTCTCCGGTTTTCCTTTTGGAATGCCTTGAAGCCGGGGGGGCTTTGCACTCATGAGAACATAGGGTGTCCGTGCCCTCCTTTCGCAGCCCAGGGCATTGAGAGATCCCTAGACGGGGAAATTACTTTCAAACTGCAGTACCGAAATGTGTCCGTTAGATGGTAGCATGCACCAAGGAATGAAGGAAAGTGCAAAACAAAATGAAAAGGCACATCGCCTGGGCGAAAAATAATCGTAACAAATCAACGGGGGCATTTCTCCGAAAACTAACACCGGGGCAGTGCTCAGGGGGGTCCCACCTCGTGGCCACCCGGTTTGGGGGGCGATCGGGGCCGGTTCCGAAAATCGCTAAATCTCCCATAGCCAGCCCACGCTCCATCCGATAGAGCAATGCCGGGCGGCCGGCCGGCAACTACGGATCATAAGAAATCAACGGGGGCATTTCTCCGAAAACTAACACCGGGGCAGTGCTCAGGGGGGTCCCACCTCGTGGCCACCCGGTTTGGGGGGCGATCGGGGCCGGTTCCGAAAATCGCTAAATCTCCCATAGCCAGCCCACGCTCCATCCGATAGAGCAATGCCGGGCGGCCGGCCGGCAACTACGGATCATAACAAATCAACGGGGGCATTTCTCCGAAAACTAACACCGGGGCAGTGCTCAGGGGGGTCCCACCTCGTGGCCACCCGGTTTGGGGGGCGATCGGGGCCGGTTCCGAAAATCGCTAAATCTCCCATAGCCAGCCCACGCTCCATCCGATAGAGCAATGCCGGGCGGCCGGCCGGCAACTACGGATCATAACAAATCAACGGGGGCATTTCTCCGAAAACTAACACCGGGGCAGTGCTCAGGGGGGTCCCACCTCGTGGCCACCCGGTTTGGGGGGCCATCGGGGCCGGTTCCGAAAATCGCTAAATCTCCCATAGCCAGCCCACGCTCCATCCGATAGAGCAATGCCGGGCGGCCGGCCGGCAACTACGGATCATAACAAATCAACGGGGGCATTTCTCCGAAAACTAACACCGGGGCAGTGCTCAGGGGGGTCCCACCTCGTGGCCACCCGGTTTGGGGGGCGATCGGGGCCGGTTCCGAAAATCGCTAAATCTCCCATAGCCAGCCCACGCTCCATCCGATAGAGCAATGCCGGGCGGCCGGCCGGCAACTACGGATCATAACAAATCAACGGGGGCATTTCTCCGAAAACTAACACCGGGGCAGTGCTCAGGGGGGTCCCACCTCGTGGCCACCCGGTTTGGGGGGCCATCGGGGCCGGTTCCGAAAATCGCTAAATCTCCCATAGCCAGCCCACGCTCCATCCGATAGAGCAATGCCGGGCGGCCGGCCGGCAACTACGGATCATAACAAATCAACGGGGGCATTTCTCCGAAAACTAACACCGGGGCAGTGCTCAGGGGGGTCCCACCTCGTGGCCACCCGGTTTGGGGGGCGATCGGGGCCGGTTCCGAAAATCGCTAAATCTCCCATAGCCAGCCCACGCTCCATCCGATAGAGCAATGCCGGGC
This sequence comes from Amia ocellicauda, assembly GCF_036373705.1. NCBI lineage: Eukaryota > Metazoa > Chordata > Actinopteri > Amiiformes > Amiidae > Amia > Amia ocellicauda. The sequence continues at coordinate 185,339 of NW_027102680.1, forward strand.
GGCCGGCCGGCAACTACGGATCATAACAAATCAACGGGGGCATTTCTCCGAAAACTAACACCGGGGCAGTGCTCAGGGGGGTCCCACCTCGTGGCCACCCGGTTTGGGGGGCCATCGGGGCCGGTTCCGAAAATCGCTAAATCTCCCATAGCCAGCCCACGCTCCATCCGATAGAGCAATGCCGGGCGGCCGGCCGGCAACTACGGATCATAACAAATCAACGGGGGCAGTTCTCCAGAAACTAACACCGGGGCAGTGCTCAGGAGGCTCCCAGCTATCAGCCACCCTATCCCGGGACCGATGGGAGCACTTTAAAATTTTCGAGTCAGGGGACCAGACGGCCGAGTGAAAAACTTTGAAAAATATTCTATCTCCTCACTCCCATTGACTTTGCATTAGGGCGACCAGGCGGCCGGCGGAAAAAAAATCATAACAAATCAACGGGGGCATTTCTCCAGAAACTAACACCGGGGCTGTGCTCAGGGGGCTCCCAGCTATCAGCCCCCCGGGTCTGGGGGCATTGTTTTTCTTTTTAATCATTTTGAGCATTTCCCCCAGTTTAGAGATGTGTGCCCCTAGACAACCCATTGAGAATAACTATGAAATGTTCTGAAGTTTTGATTTTCAAATGTCGGTGAAAATTGAAAAACGTCATATATTCTTCAAAGGAAGCATGGGGCGATGGTAGGGAGAGTCCCCGCAGCGTGCCTCGGCAGCGATGGGAGCGTTTTCGATGTCCCCGTCCCCCCCCATAGGGATAGAAGGGGAGTTAGGTGACCAGGCGTCCCGGGTCCCAAAAATCGAAAAATTAATATAGAATGCTTTTTAATCCATAAATAAAGTAGGGGGCAGTCCTGGTGAGAGTCCCAGCCACAGCCCCAGTGTGTTTTGGAGTCGTTTGTGGCCGGGTGAAAAACTTTGAAAAATTTTCTATCTCCTCACTCCCATTGACTTTACATTAGGGCGACCAGGCGGCCGGCGGAAAAAAAATCATAACAAATCAACGGAGGCATTTCTCCGAAAACTAACACCGGGGCAGTGCTCAGGGGGCTCCCAGCTATCAGCCACCCTATCCCGGGACCGATGGGAGCACTTTAAAATTTTCGAGTTAGGGGACCAGGCGGCCGAGTGAAAAACTTTGAAAAATTTTCTATCTCCTCACTCCCATTGACTTTGCATTAGGGCGACCAGGCGGCCGGCGGAAAAAAAATCATAACAAATCAACGGGGGCATTTCTCCGAAAACTAACACCGGGGCAGTGCTCAGGGGGCTCCCAGCTATCAGCCACCCTATCCCGGGACCGATGGGAGCACTTTAAAATTTTCGAGTTAGGGGACCAGGCGGCCGAGTGAAAAACTTAGAAAAATTTTCTATCTCCCCTAGGTGACCAGGCAGCCGGAGCTGATTTTTCTGACCCCTAAAACAATTATTAAAAGGTATTTTTTCGCCAAACTAAGACTTTTAAAATTCAAATAGGATGATTATCTACTGCCCCAGTGGGTTTTTGAACCATTTTAAGCCTTTTTGACAGTTTTCATTTTTCCCCCATTGACTTCAATGGGAGTTAGGTGACCAGTCCTCCGACTTTTGAACCTCTCCTGGGGGGGCTGTGAGCCCCCGATTTCTTTGCAAAGCACGTCATTCGATTCGTCTCAGTCCCCTCTATATACCCCGTGTGTTTGTTTTCTCGAAAAACCCCCGGAACACGGTTTTTTAGGGGGGGGGTGGGGGGGGGGTACTTCGGAGCCATTTGGGGGGGGGTAAACGACATTTCCCGAAATTAATTTTAACACAGCCTTCCTCAGAATCGCTTTTCCAACAAAATCCTTTTTATTTCGAGTCTCTACGATGTTCCTAAGTGGTCGAAACCACTTTTGGACAGTTTTTACACCAAACGGCTCGGGCGCACAGCGGGCCGTGTGCCGATGGGCGGTTCTCGCGGGTCTGAGGCGGGGCTAGGCTGCTCGCGGCGGGCATGGGAGTGCCGTGTGCAGCCGCCACAGTGTTCCAGGCTGTCAGCATTTCTCTACGGTGCCGGGGGAAATACAGGAACTGGGTTTTTGAAGACACTTAGTGCAATGAGAGAGGTCAAAACTGAGCTAAGGGCACTTGCTGGAGGAAAGTGGCTGGGCCCCGCTAGCTCTTTTACGGACACTTTCTGG
>NW_027102680.1:197500-207500 GCF_036373705.1 Amia ocellicauda
TGAGCGCCGGGAGCCGTCGGTCAGTGAGTGCTGAAGGAAAGCTCCAGCGCGGAGCCCGCACCCACCGGGGAGGTGTAGCCCTGCAGGCTGAGCGCCGGGAGCCGTCGGTCAGTGAGTGCTGAAGGAAAGCTCCAGCGCGGAGCCCGCACCCACCGGGGAGGTGTAGCCCTGCAGGCTGAGCGCCGGGAGCCGTCGGTCAGTGAGTGCTGAAGGAAAGCTCCAGCGCGGAGCCCGCACCCACCGGGGAGGTGTAGCCCTGCAGGCTGAGCGCCGGGAGCCGTCGGTCAGTGAGTGCTGAAGGAAAGCTCCAGCGCGGAGCCCGCACCCACCGGGGAGGTGTAGCCCTGCAGGCTGAGCGCCGGGAGCCGTCGGTCAGTGAGTGCTGAAGGAAAGCTCCAGCGCGGAGCCCGCACCCACCGGGGAGGTGTAGCCCTGCAGGCTGAGCGCCGGGAGCCGTCGGTCAGTGAGTGCTGAAGGAAAGCTCCAGCGCGGAGCCCGCACCCACCGGGGAGGTGTAGCCCTGCAGGCTGAGCGCCGGGAGCCGTCGGTCAGTGAGTGCTGAAGGAAAGCTCCAGCGCGGAGCCCGCACCCACCGGGGAGGTGTAGCCCTGCAGGCTGAGCGCCGGGAGCCGTCGGTCAGTGAGTGCTGAAGGAAAGCTCCAGCGCGGAGCCCGCACCCACCGGGGAGGTGTAGCCCTGCAGGCTGAGCGCCGGGAGCCGTCGGTCAGTGAGTGCTGAAGGAAAGCTCCAGCGCGGAGCCCGCACCCACCGGGGAGGTGTAGCCCTGCAGGCTGAGCGCCGGGAGCCGTCGGTCAGTGAGTGCTGAAGGAAAGCTCCAGCGCGGAGCCCGCACCCACCGGGGAGGTGTAGCCCTGCAGGCTGAGCGCCGGGAGCCGTCGGTCAGTGAGTGCTGAAGGAAAGCTCCAGCGCGGAGCCCGCACCCACCGGTGAGGTGTAGCCCTGCAGGCCGAGCGCTGGGAGCCGTCGGTCGTTCGGTCGGTCAGTCAGTGAGTGTGTGTGCTGAAGGAAAGCTCCAGCCCGGAGCCCGCACCCACCGGGGAGGAGTAGGCCTGCTGACTGAGCGCTGGGAGCCGTCGGTCGTTCGGTCGGTCAGAGAGTGAGTGTGTGTGCTGAAGGAGAGCTCCAGCCCGGAGCCCGCACCCACCGGGGAGGTGTAGCCCTGCAGGCTGAGCGCTGGGAGCCGTCGGTCGTTCGGTCGGTCAGAGAGTGAGTGTGTGTGCTGAAGGAGAGCTCCAGCCCGGAGCCCGCACCCACCGGGGAGGTGTAGCCCTGCAGGCTGAGCGCTGGGAGCCGTCGGTCGTTCGGTCGGTCAGTCAGTGAGTGTGTGTGCTGAAGGAAAGCTCCAGCCCGGAGCCCGCACCCACCGGGGAGGTGTAGCCCTGCAGGCTGAGCGCTGGGAGCCGTCGGTCGTTCGGTCGGTCAGTCAGTGAGTGTGTGTGCTCCAGCCCGGAGCCCGCACCCACCGGGGAGGTGTAGCCCTGCAGGCTGAGCGCTGGGAGCCGTCGGTCGGTCGGTCGGTCAGAGAGTGAGTGTGTGTGCTGAAGGGAAGCTCCAGCCCGGAGCCCGCACCCACCGGGGAGGTGTAGCCCTGCAGGCTGAGCGCTGGGAGCCGTCGGTCGTTCGGTCGGTCAGTCAGTGAGTGTGTGTGCTGAAGGAGAGCTCCAGCCCGGAGCCCGCACCCACCGGGGTGTGTAGCCCTGCAGGCTGAGCGCTGGGAGCCGTCGGTCGGTCAGTCAGTGAGTGTGTGTGCTGAAGGAAAGCTCCAGCCCGGCGTCCGTCCCCACCGGGGAGGAGTAGGCCTGCTGACTGAGCGCTGGGAGCCGTCGGTCGTTCGGTCGGTCAGAGAGTGAGTGTGTGTGCTGAAGGAGAGCTCCAGCCCGGAGCCCGCACCCACCGGGGTGTGTAGCCCTGCAGGCTGAGCGCTGGGAGCCGTCGGTCGGTCGGTCGGTCAGAGAGTGAGTGAGTGAGTGTGTGTGCTGAAGGGAAGCTCCAGCCCGGCGTCCGTCCCCACCGGGGAGTTGTGCCCGGGCCCGGGCCTCCTGCCGACGGACCGTGTGGCGCATTGTCCCGACTGCGGACTTTCTCCAGCAAAAAGGCGGAGGTGCAGTACCGCCATTTCGCCACACGAGGGACGGAATGGCACCCAACTGCCCCCTGGTGTCGAAAAAGCGCAAGGGCACCCGGGCCGGTCCGCCCCAGGCAGCGGCCGAGATGCAGCACCGGGGGCCCGGCCTGCCTGCCCTGGAGGTCAGCCTGCCAGCCCTGGAGGTCTGCCTTCCAGCCCTGGAGGTCAGCTATCCAGCCCTGGAGGTCTGCCTGCCTGCCTGCCTGCCCTGGAGGTCAGCCTGCCAGCCCTGGAGGTCTGCCTGTTAGCCCTGGAGGTCTGCTATCCAGCCCTGGAGGTCTGCTATCCAGCCCTGGTAGCAGCACTGCCAGCCCTGGAGGTCTGCCTGTTAGCCCTGGAGGTCTGCTATCCAGCCCTGGTAGCAGCACTGCCTGCCCTGGAGGTCTGCCTGCCTGCCTTCCAGCCCTGGAGGTCTGCTATCCAGCCCTGGTAGCAGCACTGCCTGCCCTGGAGGTCTGCCTGCCTGCCCTGGAGGTCTGCCTTCCAGCCCTGGAGGACAGCCTGCCTGCCCTGGTAGCAGCACTGCCTGCCTTCCAGCCCTGGAGGTCTGCCTGTTAGCCCTGGAGGTCTGCTATCCAGCCCTGGTAGCAGCACTGCCTGCCCTGGAGGTCTGCCTGTTAGCCCTGGAGGTCTGCTATCCAGCCCTGGTAGCAGCACTGCCTGCCCTGGAGGTCTGCCTGCCTGCCTTCCAGCCCTGGAGGTCTGCTATCCAGCCCTGGTAGCAGCACTGCCTGCCCTGGAGGTCTGCCTGCCTGCCCTGGAGGTCTGCCTTCCAGCCCTGGAGGTCTGCTATCCAGCCCTGGTAGCAGCACTGCCTGCCCTGGAGGTCTGCCTGCCTGCCTTCCAGCCCTGGAGGTCTGCTATCCAGCCCTGGTAGCAGCACTGCCTGCCCTGGAGGTCTGCCTGCCTGCCCTGGAGGTCTGCCTTCCAGCCCTGGAGGACAGCCTGCCTGCCCTGGTAGCAGCACTGCCTGCCTTCCAGCCCTGGAGGTCTGCCTGTTAGCCCTGGAGGTCTGCTATCCAGCCCTGGTAGCAGCACTGCCTGCCCTGGAGGTCTGCCTGCCTGCCCTGGAGGTCTGCCTGTTAGCCCTGGAGGTCAGCCTGTTAGCCCTGGAGGTCTGCTATCCAGCCCTGGAGGTCAGCTATCCAGCCCTGGAGGTCTGCCTGCCTGCCTGCCTGCCCTGGAGGTCAGCCTGCCAGCCCTGGAGGTCTGCCTGTTAGCCCTGGAGGTCTGCTATCCAGCCCTGGAGGTCTGCTATCCAGCCCTGGTAGCAGCACTGCCTGCCCTGGAGGTCTGCCTGCCTGCCCTGGAGGTCTGCCTGCCTGCCCTGGAGGTCTGCCTGCCTGCCCTGGAGGTCTGCTATCCAGCCCTGGAGGTCTGCCTGCCTGCCCTGGAGGTCTGCCTTCCAGCCCTGGAGGTCTGCCTGCCTGCCTGTTAGCCCTGGAGGTCTGCCTGCCTGCCCTGGCAGCAGCACTGCCTGCCCTGGAGGTCTGCTATCCAGCCCTGGTAGCAGCACTGCCTGCCCTGGAGGTCTGCCTGCCTGCCCTGGAGGTCAGCCTGTTAGCCCTGGAGGTCTGCCTGCCTGCCCTGGAGGTCTGTCTGCCTGCCTGTTAGCCCTGGAGGTCTGCCTGCCTGCCCTGGCAGCAGCACTGCCTGCCCTGGAGGTCTGCCTGCCTGCCCTGGCAGCAGCACTGCCTGCCCTGGAGGTCAGCCTGCCAGCCCTGGAGGTCTGCCTGTTAGCCCTGGAGGTCTGCTATCCAGCCCTGGAGGTCTGCCTGCCTGCCCTGGAGGTCTGCCTGCCTGCCCTGGAGGTCTGCCTGCCTGCCCTGGAGGTCTGCTATCCAGCCCTGGAGGTCTGCCTGCCTGCCCTGGAGGTCTGCTATCCAGCCCTGGAGGTCTGCTATCCAGCCCTGGAGGTCTGCCTGCCTGCCCTGGAGGTCTGCCTGCCTGCCCTGGAGGTCTGCCTGCCTGCCCTGGAGGTCTGCTATCCAGCCCTGGAGGTCTGCCTGCCTGCCCTGGAGGTCTGCTATCCAGCCCTGGAGGTCTGCTATCCAGCCCTGGTAGCAGCACTGCCTGCCCTGGAGGTCTGCTATCCAGCCCTGGAGGTCTGCCTGCCTGCCCTGGAGGTCTGCTATCCAGCCCTGGAGGTCTGCCTGCCTGCCCTGGAGGTCTGCTATCCAGCCCTGGAGGTCTGCTATCCAGCCCTGGCAGCAGCACTGCCTGCCCTGGAGGTCAGCCTGCCAGCCCTGGAGGTCTGCCTGTTAGCCCTGGAGGTCTGCTATCCAGCCCTGGAGGTCTGCCTGCCTGCCCTGGAGGTCTGCCTGCCTGCCCTGGAGGTCTGCCTGCCTGCCCTGGAGGTCTGCTATCCAGCCCTGGAGGTCTGCCTGCCTGCCCTGGAGGTCTGCTATCCAGCCCTGGAGGTCTGCCTGCCTGCCCTGGAGGTCTGCCTGCCTGCCTGCCTGCCTGCCCTGGAGGTCAGCCTGCCTGCCCTGGAGGTCAGCCTTCCAGCCCTGGAGGTCTGCCTGCCTGCCTTCCAGCCCTGCCTGCCTGCCTGCCTGCCCTGGAGGTCAGCCTGCCTGCCTGCTGCTGCTAGGCCGCTGCCCCGAGCCGCCGACCCCATCGACAGGAACACGAGAGAGTTTACAAGCGAGAGGAGGCCACATATTCGACACCTTTCGTGCTCGTTTTAGGGTCCTCTCCAGTCTGTTTGGACGTGTGTTATTCTGAATCTGCTGCTTTAACTCAAGGGATTCTGTCGTGATTGATGCCTTGTACTTCGCTGTATGTTTGCACTGGTGTTGTAAGTCGCCCTCTGTAAGATCATCATTTATTATCTGCCAAGAAATAAAGATCATCATAATGTTCCCCAACTTTCAGCTTCTGGGGAGTTTGTTCCAGAGTGTGACGACTCTCTCTCTATCACCATCTCTCTCTCTATCTCCATCTCTCTATCACCATCTCTCTCTCTATCTCTCTATCACCATCTCTCTCTCTATCTCCATCTCTCTCTATCTCCATCTCTCTCTATCTCCATCTCTCTATCTCCACCTCTCTCTCCCTCTCCACCTCTCTCTCTCTATCTCTCCCTCTCTCTATCTCTCCCTCTCTCTCACTGTGTGTGTGTGTGTGTGTGTGTGTGTACAGCAGTGTCCCTAGACGAGAGAGAGATCCCTAGACGGGGAAATTACTTTCAAACTGCAGTACCGAAATGTGTCCGTTAGATGGCAGCATGCACCAAGGAATGAAGGAAAGTGCAAAACAAAATGAAAAGGCACATCGCCTGGGCGAAAAATAATCGTAACAAATCAACGGGGGCATTTCTCGGAAAACTAACACCGGGGCAGTGCTCAGGGGGGTCCCACCTCGTGGCCACCCGGTTTGGGGGGCCATCGGGGCCGGCTGAAGAATCGCCCATACTCTGCCATAGGCAGCCCACGGTCCATCCGATCAGAGCAATGCCGGGCGGCCGGCAACCTATGGATCATAACACATCAACGGAGGCATGATAAGAGCATCTTTTATTATCTGCCAAGAAATATAGACCATCACAATGTTCCCCAACTTTCAGCTTCTACCACATCGCTGGGGAGTTTATTCCACTGTGTGACTACTCTCTCTCTCTCTGTGTGTGTGTGTGTGTGTGTGTGTGTGTGTGTGTGTGTGTGTGTGTGTGTACAGCAGTGTCTCCGGTTTTCCTTTTGGAATGCCTTGAAGCCGGGGGGGCTTTGCACTCATGAGAACATAGGGTGTCCTTGCCCTCCTTTCGCAGCCCAGGGCATTGAGAGATCCCTAGACGGGGAAATTACTTTCAAACTGCAGTACCGAAATGTGTCCGTTAGATGGTAGCATGCACCAAGGAATGAAGGAAAGTGCAAAACAAAATGAAAAGGCACATCGCCTGGGCGAAAAATAATCATAACAAATCAACGGGGGCATTTCTCGGAAAACTAACACCGGGGCAGTGCTCAGGGGGGTCCCACCTCGTGGCCACCCGGTTTGGGGGGCGATCGGGGCCGGTTCCGAAAATCGCTAAATCTCCCATAGCCAGCCCACGCTCCATCCGATAGAGCAATGCCGGGCGGCCGGCCGGCAACTACGGATCATAACAAATCAACGGGGGCATTTCTCGGAAAACTAACACCGGGGCAGTGCTCAGGGGGGTCCCACCTCGTGGCCACCCGGTTTGGGGGGCGATCGGGGCCGGTTCCGAAAATCGCTAAATCTCCCATAGCCAGCCCACGCTCCATCCGATAGAGCACTGCCGGGCGGCCGGCCGGCAACTACGGATCATAACAAATCAACGGGGGCATTTCTCGGAAAACTAACACCGGGGCAGTGCTCAGGGGGGTCCCACCTCGTGGCCACCCGGTTTGGGGGGCGATCGGGGCCGGTTCCGAAAATCGCTAAATCTCCCATAGCCAGCCCACGCTCCATCCGATAGAGCACTGCCGGGCGGCCGGCCGGCAACTACGGATCATAACAAATCAACGGGGGCATTTCTCGGAAAACTAACACCGGGGCAGTGCTCAGGGGGGTCCCACCTCGTGGCCACCCGGTTTGGGGGGCGATCGGGGCCGGTTCCGAAAATCGCTAAATCTCCCATAGCCAGCCCACGCTCCATCCGATAGAGCACTGCCGGGCGGCCGGCCGGCAACTACGGATCATAACAAATCAACGGGGGCATTTCTCGGAAAACTAACACCGGGGCAGTGCTCAGGGGGGTCCCACCTCGTGGCCACCCGGTTTGGGGGGCGATCGGGGCCGGTTCCGAAAATCGCTAAATCTCCCATAGCCAGCCCACGCTCCATCCGATAGAGCAATGCCGGGCGGCCGGCCGGCAACTACGGATCATAACAAATCAACGGGGGCATTTCTCGGAAAACTAACACCGGGGCAGTGCTCAGGGGGGTCCCACCTCGTGGCCACCCGGTTTGGGGGGCGATCGGGGCCGGTTCCGAAAATCGCTAAATCTCCCATAGCCAGCACACGCTCCATCCGATAGAGCAATGCCGGGCGGCCGGCCGGCAACTACGGATCATAACAAATCAACGGGGGCATTTCTCCGAAAACTAACACCGGGGCTGTGCTCAGGGGGCTCCCAGCTATCAGCCACCCTATCCCGGGACCGATGGGAGCACTTTAAAATTTTCGAGTCAGGGGACCAGACGGCCGAGTGAAAAACTTTGAAAAATATTCTATCTCCTCACTCCCATTGACTTTACATTAGGGCGACCAGGCGGCCGGCGGAAAAAAAATCATAACAAATCAACGGGGGCATTTCTCCGAAAACTAACACCGGGGCTGTGCTCAGGGGGCTCCCAGCTATCAGCCACCCTATCCCGGGACCGATGGGAGCACTTTAAAATTTTCGAGTCAGGGGACCAGACGGCCGAGTGAAAAACTTTGAAAAATATTCTATCTCCTCACTCCCATTGACTTTACATTAGGGCGACCAGGCGGCCGGCGGAAAAAAAATCATAACAAATCAACGGGGGCATTTCTCCGAAAACTAACACCGGGGCTGTGCTCAGGGGGCTCCCAGCTATCAGCCACCCTATCCCGGGACCGATGGGAGCACTTTAAAATTTTCGAGTCAGGGGACCAGACGGCCGAGTGAAAAACTTTGAAAAATATTCTATCTCCTCACTCCCATTGACTTTACATTAGGGCGACCAGGCGGCCGGCGGAAAAAAAATCATAACAAATCAACGGGGGCATTTCTCCGAAAACTATCACCGGGGCTGTGCTCAGGGGGCTCCCAGCTATCAGCCCCCCGGGTCTGGGGGCATTGTTTTTCTTTTTAATCATTTTGAGCATTTCCCCCAGTTTAGAGATGTGTGCCCCTAGACAACCCATTGAGAATAACTATGAAATGTTCTGAAGTTTTGATTTTCAAATGTCGGTGAAAATTGAAAAACGTCATATATTCTTCAAAGGAAGCATGGGGCGATGGTAGGGAGAGTCCCCGCAGCGTGCCTCGGCGGCGATGGGAGCGTTTTCGATGTCCCCGTCCCCCCCCCATAGGGATAGAAGGGGAGTTAGGTGACCAGGCGTCCCGGGTCCCAAAAATCGAAAAATTAATATAGAATGCTTTTTAATCCAGAAATAAAGTAGGGGGCAGTCCTGGTGAGAGTCCCAGCCACAGCCCCAGTGTGTTTTGGAGCCGTTTGGGGCCGGGTGAAAAACTTTGAAAAATGTTCTATCTCCTCACTCCCATTGACTTTGCATTAGGGCGACCAGGCGGCCGGCGGGAAAACAATCATAACAAATCAACGGAGGCATTTCTCCGAAAACTAACACCGGGGCAGTGCTCAGGGGGCTCCCAGCTATCAGCCACCCTATCCCGGGACCGATGGGAGCACTTTAAAATTTTCGAGTTAGGGGACCAGGCGGCCGAGTGAAAAACTTTGAAAAATTTTCTATCTCCTCACTCCCATTGACTTTGCATTAGGGCGACCAGGCGGCCGGCGGAAAAAAAATCATAACAAATCAACGGGGGCATTTCTCCGAAAACTAACACCGGGGCAGTGCTCAGGGGGCTCCCAGCTATCAGCCACCCTATCCCGGGACCGATGGGAGCACTTTAAAATTTTCGAGTTAGGGGACCAGGCGGCCGAGTGAAAAACTTAGAAAAATTTTCTATCTCCCCTAGGTGACCAGGCAGCCGGAGCTGATTTTTCTGACCCCTAAAACAATTATTAAAAGGTATTTTTTCGCCAAACTAAGACTTTTAAAATTCAAATAGGATGATTATCTACTGCCCCAGTGGGTTTTTGAACCATTTTAAGCCTTTTTGACAGTTTTCATTTTTCCCCCATTGACTTCAATGGGAGTTAGGTGACCAGTCCTCCGACTTTTGAACCTCTCCTGGGGGGGCTGTGAGCCCCCGATTTCTTTGCAAAGCACGTCATTCGATTCGTCTCAGTCCCCTCTATATACCCCGTGTGTTTGTTTTCTCGAAAAACCCCCGGAACACGGTTTTTTAGGGGGGGGGTGGGGGGGGGGTACTTCGGAGCCATTTGGGGGGGGGTAAACGACATTTCCCGAAATTAATTTTAACACAGCCTTCCTCAGAATCGCTTTTCCAACAAAATCCTTTTTATTTCGAGTCTCTACGATGTTCCTAAGTGGTCGAAACCACTTTTGGACAGTTTTTACACCAAACGGCTCGGGCGCACAGCGGGCCGTGTGCCGATGGGCGGTTCTCGCGGGTCTGAGGCGGGGCTAGGCTGCTCGCGGCGGGCATGGGAGTGCCGTGTGCAGCCGCCACAGTGTTCCAGGCTGTCAGCATTTCTCTACGGTGCCGGGGGAAATACAGGAACTGGGTTTTTGAAGACACTTAGTGCAATGAGAGAGGTCAAAACTGAGCTAAGGGCACTTGCTGGAGGAAAGTGGCTGGGCCCCGCTAGCTCTTTTACGGACACTTTCTGGACTTGGCCCGGGATTTTCAGACGGTTCTTTGCGACTGTCTGATCATCCAGCGAAATGCAAGGGGGGGAACGGTCCCGGCCGCACCCCGCGTTTCAGGCCTCGTCGGCGGCCCGCTCCGGCGGCTGCGCCCGCTAAGTCTTCGCGGCCCGCCGTGGAGAGTGTGTATGCTGCCCGCCCCAGACGTTCACCCCAAGGGCTTGCGGGCCTTTAAGGGTCTGTCTTTCGGGGTTTCACGGGCTCTGACCTCACCTCCCTGTGGTTCCCGACCGGGGTGTATGTATGCTGCCCGCCCCAGACGTTCACCCCAAGGGCTTGCGGGCCTTTAAGGGTCTGTCTTTCGGGGTTTCACGGGCTCTGACATCTCCCCGGTGGTTCCCACGGAACGGACATATGTATGCTGCCCGCCCCCGGCAGGAACCCCAA